>NW_027431521.1:0-4256 GCF_044706935.1 Curcuma longa
GGTCCTCACACTCGAACAACAATCCTCGTGTCCCTCGTACTTGGGCCAATTATACTCGGTACCCTTCACATTGGAGTCGACAACCTTCGGGTCCTCACACTCAAACAACAATTCTTGTGTCCCCATATGTAGGCTAATCATACACGAGCCCTCACACTCGAGTCTATAACCTTGGGTCCTTAAACTCGAATAACGACCCCTTAAAGTGCTCACACTCGAATAACAATCCTAAAGTCCTCACACTGAACAACAACCTTTCAGTCCTCACACTCGAACAAGAACCCTTGAGTCCTCACACTCAAATAACAATCCTCGAGTCCTTGTACTCTAGCCAATGATACTCAAGTCCTCACATTCCGAGTTGATAACTTTCAATTCTTCACACTTGAATAACAACCCTTGAGTCCTCACACTTGAACAACAATCCTTGAGTCTCCGTACTTAGGCTATTCATACTCGAGTCCTTACATTAGAGTTGATAACTTTCGAGTCCTCACACCAAGGAGCACTAGTCTGTCCCTAGAGTTTCGATGTTTGACAATACACCTAGGTCTGGTCAGTTTGACCAAGGGTTGATCCAAATATGACCTAATGTTTGGATGTGAGTGAAGTCTAGTCAGGTCAGTTTGACCAGAAGACTAGCGAGAAGTCCTAGTCAGTTTAGATAGGCAAAGAAGTCCTAGTTCAGTTAGACCGGCAGGGAGAAGTCCTAGTTGAGGCTAGGCAGGGAAAGTCTAGTTGAGGCTAGGCAAAGGAAGTCCTAGTTGGAGGCTGGGAGAAGTCCTAGTGGAGTGAAGCAAGGAAGACCCTGGAGTAGGCAAAAAAGACCTAGTTGGAGGTTGGGCAGGAAGTCCTGGTGAGTGAAGCTGGGCAAGGAAGTCCTAACTGAAGGTTAGGCAAGGGAAAGTCCAAGCAAGTCAAGGGTGACCAGGATGTTTGGCAGGTGAGAAGTCTACCTATGAAAGTGACTAGTCCTAATTGGAGGTTAGGCAAAGAAGTCAAACAAGTCAAGGATGATTGGATGTTTGGCAGGTGAGAAGTCTACCTATGGAAGTGACTAGTCCTAACTGAAAGTTAGGCACGGGTAAGCTAGTAGGTTAGACCTACAGGGTAAGACTTAGGTAAGCCTAGTAGGTCAGACAGACTACAGGTAGGCTTAGGTTGCTTGTTTGTTTGTATGCTGATCTTGCAGGGACCAGGAGCTGAAAGCAAGATGAAGGAAGCATAAGAGGAGCAAACAGAAGCAGCCGAACCAAGCCCGAGGTCAACTCAAATCAAACTCGAGTTGATTGGATTCGGGCGCCCGAATGTTACTCTAGGTGCCCGGATGGTCCAGGCACCCCTAGATGGTCCAAGCGCTCAGATCAAGAAGAATCGGCCCTGATAAAGATTCGAAGAGATCGGATCGAAAAGGATCCAAGCGCCCGGATAAGAATCTAGGCGCCGGAAGAGTCTATATAAGGGCCTCAATGTGCACCACAAGGAACAACTTCACTACTCCTCATTCTTCATCCTGCGGTGCTACTGAATGTGAACGGAGCCAGACTCGTACAACCGAGGAAGTTCAAGGAGGAGTGTGCTGACGCTCAAGGACTTCTAGATAGCCCAATGAGTTTGCTATTTATTTTTCTTATTGTCTTGCATTTTATCTTTGTTATTATTGGACTATAAGATGAGTTTCTTCGCCTCTAGACAAAGGTCGGAAAGGAGACCATTAGTGGACAGGCGTCTTCTTGTGCATAGGCCTTGGACGTACTAACCCTAGGGAGGTTAGGAACCAAGTAAATCCGTGAGTCCCCTGCTTTTATTTTAATTCCACTGCTAGTCTTTGTGTTAGTAACGAACAAATGAAAAAACAGTGCTATTCACCCTACTCTAGCATGCCCACCAATCCTACAATTGGTATCAGAGTAGGCCTACTCTTGATTGGACTAACCGCCATGGGAGCACGACGACAATGATGGAGGGAGAGAAAGGTAAAAATTTTAAAGTTCATTTTAAATTTTATATTATTTGTTTTAAGTGTAGGGAGAGAGGGTACTATAAAAACCAATGTCCTACTCGTAAGACTCGGACGACACCACCGGCGGTAAAGGAGCAACCGATGCCAGGAGTTCGATGGGAACAAAGAGCACATCACGTACTTCAAGTGTCAAAACCGCGAACACTATAAGAATCAGTGCTTGAAAGAAGAAGATTAAGACAAAATCAAAATTAGGAGATGCTATTCCAATAAGTTGTTTAATTATGAAAATATCCCTAGGATTTCGCATGATAGAATTATTTTTTTGTAAATTTAGATAAGTTAGATATATTAATTTGATTAATTTCAAAATCTAACAACTTGGATAATTCAAATTTAAAAAAAATAATTCAAACATAGAAAATTCAAATTTAATCAATTTAAAAAATTCAAATTTAACTAATTTAAAAATTAAATTTGAAAACTCAAATTTAATTAATTTAAAATTTTAAATTTAGATAATTCCAATTCAAATAATTTAAAAAATTCAAATTTAACTAATTTAAAAAATTAAACCTTAGAAAACTCAAATTTAATTAATTTAAAATTTTAAATTAAGATAATTCCAATGAAAATAATTTAAAACATTCAGAAATTAATATAATTAATAATATTAATTTAAAAAAGTTAATTAATTTTGAAATTTTAATTAATAATAATAATAATTTAAAAAATTTTAAACTTAGATATTATCAATAATGAAAATTCATCTAATTTGACAAATTCAATTATAAATCTGAATTAAATTTTAAATAATTAACTAACATTAATAATTTAATTAATTTTAAAAATATTTAATTCATATAATTTTAATTAAAAAATTAGATCAATTCTTTAACCAATTCAATCAAGATAATTTATAATTAAATAATTAAATTTTAATTAATTTAATAAATTTAAAAATTAATAATAATTCAATAATTAAGTTAAAATTAATAATTATCAAAATAAATTAAATAATTTAATTTTAATAAATAATTTAAAATTAAATAATCAAGATAATCCTAATAATAAAATAAATTTAAACCCCACCAAGAAAAATATTAAAATTAATAATTTAATTAATAAAAATTTAAAATTAAATTTTAAAAATTCTTATAATAAATTTTTAAATTTTAAAAATAATAATTTAAATTTAAATATTAAAAATTTAAAATTAAATAATAAAATTAACTACAATCGTGTACCCTTTAATTATGAAATAATGAATAATTCTAAAAATTTAAAATTAAATCTAAAAAATTTGAAATTAAATCTTAAAATTTAAGAAAATAATTCTATAAATTTTAACATGTCAAATTTAAATCTTAAAAACTCAAATTTAAATTATCATCAAGTTTAATTTAATTATGAAACATAACTAAATTAATAATTTAAAAATAAACTAAAATTAATAAAATTAAATAAAAAATTTGTAATTCAAATTATAACTTAATTCAAATAAAAAATAAATTCACAACTTAATAATTCAAACAAAAAGAAATTAAAAATCATGAACCTAATTATAATAAAATACTTATAATTATAAAACTAACTTAAAATATTATCAAATGAAATAAAATTGAAATAAAATTTAAAATATGTCAAAGTGGGTTGACACATTTGCAGGTCCACACAAAATATATCAAATCAAGAATTTGATATATTATTAAAAATTAAAAAATTATTTGACTTGATTGAATCATGCATACTTGTCATGTACATACATATGCTTATTTATTATGCACATAAATGTCATGTTATCATGTTTAATACGTGCTTAATTTAGAATAGTTAGTTAAGGACAAATGACTGGTTGACACTTGCCCAATATAGTACCAGGGTGGGGCGAGATGATAGTACATCAGGGAAGCTTAGTCTAGGTAGTTAAGTGGGGTAAGGAGTACCTTGCTTGGTCTGCTTAGCTAAGTCGACCTAACTGAAGCTACCTCGCCACATCCTAAACTAGTTAGATCAGGATTTTCAAGAAGTTGATTAAGGTCATAATTTCTTAAAAAGGCTTTATCTAAGGAAGTGGTAATTGTTCTGATAACCAAGAAGGCCCCTGCCTCACCATGACCTGGAAGTTAATTTTTGAAATATGGACTTAACCAACTAATGGTTAAATCTAAATCTAGCACAAGATCAAACATTCATTAAAATTTAACTTAATTTAACAAAGATAAAATTGATAAAACATTGTTGGTGCAAGGTGCACTAGGTCTGGCCCTAGAATTTCGATGTTTGAAAATAC
>NW_027431522.1:0-1035 GCF_044706935.1 Curcuma longa
TTGTAGGGTCTAAAGGATGTCCGTATCTCCACAATGGCATGATATTGTCCACTTTGGGCCTAAGCCCTCATGGTTTTGTTCTTGGGCTCTCCCCAAAAGGCCTCATGCCAATGGAGATACTTTCCATCCTTTTAAACCCATGATCTTTCCCATGTGTTTTAGATGTGGGACTATGTTTGCACCCTTGCAACCCAACAATCCCCCCCTCAAACAAAGGACCACTGGAAGCTCCGCTACCATTTCTCATGGTCCGGCTGCCATGTCCCTCATGGTCCGGCTGCCATGTCCCTCATGGTCCGAGCCTCCCCTACTTCCTTTGTTTTCCCCGAGGGTCCCCACATGGTTAGATCTGGATCATGGCTCATCCGGCGGTTAGTCCGGTGAAGAGCGACCTCGCTCTGATACCAATTGTAGGGTCCTAAAGGATGTCCGTATCTCCACAATGACATGATATTGTCCACTTTGGGCCTAAGCCCTCATGGTTTTGTTCTTGGGCTCTCAAGATTAGCAGTTATATACAAGTCATAGTTTTGAGACAATCCAAACTCAAGGTTTTCAACACATAACACACAATCAAACAAAACAAGATGTTCAAGATTTAAATGATAACATTAATTACATCTTGACATCTAACACTCAAAATCTAATCTTCAGCAGCTGGAGGAGGAGGAGGAGGGTCCTGAGGGTCCACAGATGGTGATGCCTGAGGCACCTGCTGGCCTCTCAGTACATCGAGAATCTCCTGCCTCATGCTCTGGAGCTCAACACGAATGTCCTGTCTGAAAGACAAGAACTCTCCATATAGATCCTCAAAGCGCTGCTCCATGCGTGTGAGGCGATCCTCAGAGGGTCCTGGTGCAGATGCAGAAGCTGGAGCAGGGATCTCAGGTGCTGCAACTCCCTCAGGAGCAGCAAGATCATCAGCAATGACAGGTGCATCCTCCTCACCAGCAGCAGTGTATGTCTCGTGCCCATCTCATGGCCCCATCATGATACTCAATCTTTGCTAACTTAAGCTGGAGGGATCCTATACAG
>NW_027431523.1:0-3889 GCF_044706935.1 Curcuma longa
AGTTTAGATTCAATCATACCAAGTTTATGAGATGGCTAAGCTTATAGAAAGGGGAGAGCTCGCAAAGGGTTTGAGACACCCGAAAAAAAATCCTTTTGGTGGCCGTACTCTCTTTGGTTCGGCAGCCGATCCTCTACTCTTCTTCTTCTCTTTTCTCCAAGATAAAGAGAAGGAAGGGAAGCTTGCTAGCCATCGGAGAAGTAGAATTCTGGTGGAGAAATTCTCGAAGAATCGTTGCCCACACAACGATTCGAGAAGAGGAGAGGAATACAGCAGAAGATCGAGGATCATCCACATCCTTCACAATAGTCCAAAGAAAAGGTATAATTTAATGTTTCCGCGTTAATTAAATTATTCTTTTTATCTTGGATCTTGTAAACCAAACACAAGAGCTCAATGATCTAAATGCGTCGATCAAACTTCGTTTGATTGACTATGAGGGCAACTTGAAATCATTTTCGAGAAATTTTTTGTTCTACAAGAATCAACCGGAACGATTTTTCAAGACTTTTCCATCACTTTCCTTGGCATGTCCAAAACCAATAGAGGTCTTAAATGGGTTGATGAGAATCAAGCAGGAGAAAACTACTATAGGAAAGAACTAGAAGATCAAGAAGGAGAACCTAGTGCGGCAGCCCAAAGCAACAGAGGGACCATCTGAAGCTCAAAGAACTGAGGCACCTCTAAAGCTTGCAGATGAACCATATGCCACAGTCTCTCAACAACTAAAGAAGGTGTGTCAAGAGATGGTGGACCTCCGTGTCTATATAGATCAACAAAACAATGAAATGAAGACATATATTGATCAAAAGCACCTTGACTTGAAGGCTCATATAGACACCCAAATAGCTCAAGTCCTGAACCAGCAAGCTGAGATATTAACAGCTGTAAAATCCTTA
This sequence comes from Curcuma longa, assembly GCF_044706935.1. Classification (NCBI taxonomy): domain Eukaryota; kingdom Viridiplantae; phylum Streptophyta; class Magnoliopsida; order Zingiberales; family Zingiberaceae; genus Curcuma; species Curcuma longa. The sequence goes on from NW_027431523.1 coordinate 900, forward strand.
GAAAGAGAGTCTTCAGAGTCCTCCTTCCCAGATGACTCTTAGAAAGATTAGAAAACGTGTTTTTGTTTATTTTGGTGTTGGTAAATGAAAAACTCTTGAATGAAACCTTCTTGTACTTTCTATAAGAATGTAATGATTGGCAGTTTTTTTGCTTTGATTGTGTTTATGAAATGATTGGAAGTTTTCTAAAAAATAGTTAAAGGTTTCGTCAGTTTGAATTTTGTATCAATATAGGTCTAGAGAAAAGTGTTTTACACAAAATTCTATTTTTCTACAATAGATACTATGGTTAGAAATGTGTCTCTAAAGTTTCAAAATTTTTTTGATTTTTCTGGAATTTTCTATATATTTTTGAAATTAGTCTGAAAATGCTTTTCAGATATCAGAGTTATGCAGTCGACTGTGACTCGACTGATATCATGAAATTTACCAGAAGTCAACTAAAAGTCGAGTCCTTGACTTGACTAAGCTCCTTAAAATCACACCAGTCAAGTCACTGACTCGACTAGATGACATCACTTATAAACGTGTGTAATCACTTATTCTGTTTAAGAATCATTTGAGGGGGAGTTGTAGTTAAGGGGGGAGCTTCCATTGAAAACCCCATTTTTTTGTTGTTTGCCAAAGGGGGAGATTGATAAATTTCTGCCCATCTCTTTTACATATGATTGATAAATTTCTGATATGAAATATTTGTTTTCTGCACTTCATGCTATATTTCAGAAATAAAGATGAACTATATTTATATCACCTAAACTTAAGTCATGTTGTCAAACATCAAAAGAGAGATTGTTAGTGCAATTAAGCCCATCTAATGTTTGAATGTTTGACAAAGGTTTAAGTCTAAGTGATAATCATTTGTTATCTCACATGGTTGCTTGAGATGTATTTTCCAGGAAACACTCTGCAGGTCAGGATGAGGAGTCTTGGTAGTGAGTCCCGAGGCCGAGGCCTGGAGGAGTCCGGACGAGGAGTCTTGGCAAAGGAAGTCCCGGACGAGGAATCTTGGCAAAGGAAGTCCCGAACGAGGAACTCTTGGCAAAGGAAGTCCCGGACGAGGAGCTTCTGGCAAAGGAAGTCCCAGGAGTCTTGGCCGAGAAGTCCCGGACGAGATTCCAAGCATGTGAACAGTAGTTCACGGTCGTCAGGTAGGGTTAAAAGGGCAGACCTCATCTTACTAGGCGATGTTTTGACCTTAGAGTGGTCAAAACAAGGGGTACAGTCGAGTTGTGACTCGACTGGAGGCCTTAATAGTCGAGTCGGCGACTCGACTAATTGAAAGATCTGAACAGAAGCAAGTTCGAAACTCAACTGTTGAGTCAATTGGTACTTAGTTCAGTAGTTTAATTGTTCAGTCTAGTTGGCAACACGACTGGGTTGCGACTCGACTGAGTTGGGAAAACTGAACAGAAGCAAGTCAGAGTCGACTGGAGACTCAATTGGATATGATCGTCGGGTGGCAGAAGCAGGTGACACTCAAGTGCCAACTCGACTGGAGGCCATCAGTCGAGTTGGTCATATCAGTGACTCGACTGGACCTAAGTTAAAACAGGCAAGATTTCAAAATCAAGTATATAATTAATGTAAAAATCTTACCGTTGGCGACTTAATTTGAACCTAGTCGAGTCGCCAGTCGAGTGGACTCGACTGGGCAGGCTCGAAACCTTAGATAACCAGTCATTATAAAAGGGTTTCAATGTCTTCTTCAAATAGATACAAATCATCTTCTACACGTGCGATATTCCTGCAACTTGATCCTAATTCTTCAAGCTCCAAATATTCTACAAGGCCAATCAGAAAGAGAAGAGAAGGAGAGCTCTCAAGTCTAAGATCTATTGTATTTCTTCTCAAACATTTCTCTACTGTAAGTTCTTGCTGTACTGTTCTGTAACGTGTATTAAGAGGTTTCTCCACCTTCGGTGAATTACCACGAAGGAGAAAAGTAGAGGTAGGCCTTGGACGTAGCAGTTCGTGGGAAACTGTGAACCAAGTAAATCGCTGTGTGCTGTGTCTTGATCGAATTTTCCACTGAGCAACTCAAGATCACTATTGAGCAATCGACGCTATTCATCCCCCCCTTCTAGTGACGCCAACAAGATCCAACAACACTGGTCGTGCTCGTCATCACGAGCGGGGTTCTTTCGCAGTAAACATGAAGAAATGAAGGAAAAGGAACAACAAAGCAAAGCACAGTCATGCCTATTAGGCACGACCGTGCCTCACATTTCCAGGCTCAGACACGGCCTGGCTGTGCCTGGAGGCACAACCGTGTTCCTCCAACAGATCGAAGATAGTAAGGCACCGTGCTTATCAGGCACGACCGTTCCCACTTCCAAAGTAGGACCACGTTGGGGCCGTGCCCGCGAAAGCTTCAAGGCGAAATTCCAGGCTGTGTACTTTGTCTGGATAGTTTTGCAGACTTAAAGTAAAATAGACATAACTTTCAACTCCGATTGACCCATAGGTCGTTCTACCTATCAAAATGTAGAAAGCTTCAAGATCTACAACTTTGATTTAGGGTGTATAGAACGATTACTTCTCTAGGTCATGCTAAATGGCATGGCCGTGCCTCCTGACCACGACCACACTGGATGCTCTGCCCAAACTGCAGACCAAACTTTGAACCATCATAACTTTCAGCTCAAATGGAGTTATGGGTCGGTCCGCCCACCAAATTGAAGATAATTTGATGCTCTACCACTTTAGTTTAGGGTCCAATTAAATAAAAATAGATTTATTAGGGTGAAAAACTCATTGAGGCGGAGCCTTATAAACCAAGGAAAAATCTGGGTAGTTTTGGGAGAGTATAAAAGGGAAAAACAAATCCAATCTTGGGTTATCTTAGGTTATCTTCCAAAACACTAGGGTCTTGGTTTATGGGAGGTGCCTCCCCACTCTGGGGGAGGCCCTAAACTCTTCATTTCCACCGATCTATCCTACACCAGAGCAAGAAGAGCTTCAAGGGTTGCCCGTGCTTCAAGATAAGTCTT
>NW_027431524.1:0-11861 GCF_044706935.1 Curcuma longa
TCTCGACAGGGGACTAGCAGCGTAGCTCTCCAGACAGACGTCAACCTGAAAAGAATGAAACCAACCGAATGAGTTCAAAGAACTCAGTGGATATCTAGCAGACATGTATAATAAACTATCCCTATCAGTAAATATCATGCCAGTATAGTCTTCTGAAAGGATAGTAAGAAATGCAAAACTGAAACAACGTAAGATTTGCACATACTAAAATCACCAATCTCAACACAACGACATGAACCATGCAAATAGATGCAAGGTCGCCAAACCAAATGCATAAGGCCTCATGTATGCGCATGTCAAACATATGCAGCAAACAAAATATATGTGCATGTCAAACATATGCAGCAACTTGGCTCGGATACCATCTGTTAATTTGAGGGGTGTCCTAAGGCAATCGCCTTATGGTTATACTATTTATTGGATAAATAGCAATTCATTATTTGAGTGCACATTCCTTATGTGTTTGATTGGATCTTAAACTCAAATACTGCATGTCCGCAATACGATTCATAGAGTGAGAGAATTTGTGATTGGATCACAACTAGTGAGTATCTCTACACGTGTAATTATGAATGTATTAGAATTATCCCTAGTCGAGGAATTGATGAGTACGAACGTCATCGATTCTGTCGAGACTAACATATTTTGAACTCCTTGGTTAGCCAAGCAGCTGATCTCACTGCTGTCGACATTAGATGTTGAGAGTTAAACGTAGATGCTGGTTAAAGGTAATCAGTTCATTGGAGTGACCTATCTTGAGACTTCATATGGTTCGATACATATGTCAATGAAGATCTCAATGTAGTTTAAGTGCGAGTTTCCTTTGACTTGCGGTATTCAAGTCATCTTGGCCATGGAGACTTATATTTTGGCATCTTAAGCAAGCATCTCCGAGAAGGTGTGGACCCGAGATGATTGGGTATAAATCGAAGTGTCCGAAGGTGTTTGAATAGCCCACAGAGGATTCACTGCTCCTTTGAAAAGGAGACGTATACCCTGCGGCCGCTTGTCAGGATTGTTACTAAAAGTCTTTGGCCAAAGCATTACATGTTAAGAGTACGAGACTCTTGGACACATGTACAAGTAACTTGAATCCATAGGACAAGAAAGCAGCTTAGGCTAGGTGTGACATAATCAGCCTAGTGGGGACCAACACATAAACCATGCCCTGAACTAAGCAGGTATAAGATGTTGAAAGGAAGAAGAAGCAAGATTCAGTGGAGCTACTGAAAGGTTTAGAAGATGTTCTAAAATCAATCGTTGATTTTTCGATCAATTGGAGATCATGATAAACTACTAGGTGTCACTCATGATCATTCCGTAATTAATGATTAATTACGGACAACCAACATAGCCTGTAACCTATTGGGTCACACGCACTACAAATTTTTCGAAGAACTTAAAATGAATTTGAAAATTAGATTCAGAACGAGAGAAATAAAGTTTGGTTAGACTGGACAAAGGACAATATGATGGAACTCGCGTTACGAAGATGAAATGAACGAAACTGATTTCGTTTAAATCAGAGATCGTTTGGTTACTGAACCAAATGATTCAATTTTGAATTAAATTGAACCAACTTGATTTAGTTAACGATGGAAGATATTTTGGCAAAATGAAAAGGATAAGGAGCTTCGTCTTATGAAGACGAAGTGAACAAAACTGATTTTGGTTAAATCGGAATTCATTTGGTTAGTGAACCAAATGATTTAGGGTTTGCTACAATAAATCCTAGAAATTCGGTCTGCTACAGTTCAGCCCAAAAACCCTAGCCGCCTGCTACAGTGATTTAGGGTTTGGGTTTGATTCCGGTTTAAGAGGCCGATCCTGTAGCTTCTCTTTGCTTGCGACGGAAAACTAGAGCAAAATCGTGATTTTCCCCTGTAGCCTTCTTCTTCCTCGCGACGCTGCCGGCCTCTCCCACGCGATGCTGCCAGCTTCTCCCCGTGCGCGCTGACCCTGCTTCTTCCCCGCACCGAGCGCCCCCTATTTGTCTTCCTCCCTTCGCACGGCACCCTGCTGGTCGGCGGCTACTGGCCTCCCAAAAACCATAGGTGCCGAAGCTCTCTTCTTCCTAGTTGTGCACCACTGACACCTCCCGGCTGCGCGTGGAACTGGAAGAAGCCACCGTCGCGCGATTAGGGAGCATCAGTCTCTCTGCACGGCGTCGGCACCTCTGCCAGCGACAAGAACAGAGCACTGTGGGCGTGAACGTGGTTTCCGGCGGGCACAGCGTTGCTTCTGGTGGGCGCAGAGTTCCAGCAGGTCATAGTTTGGCGGTTGCGGCATGGGATTCCTCTTCTTCACGGTGCGTGGCACCAACTGCAGCCTTCCCTCTTCTAGGGTTTTGTGTCATCTTCTTCCTTGGGTGACCAACCGTGAACTTTCAAAATATCATTATTCTTCAAATACAATAAATGAAATTACTTTAATAAAATAAACTAATAAAGTGAGATATAAACTGTTTTACAAGAAATCCAAGAAAAATAAAACAATCCATTAAACTTTCCTTTTTGATTAAAAAGGGCCCTAAAGTTGCAATTAGTTATGTTTTGGGGAGGAAAATGTAATGCCAAGAAATATTATGACAAAAAAGAATATAAAGCTTTTGGTAAACTTCCTGAATACATGATATTTTTAGGCAAATTAAATTCTTAATTAGGTATTATTTCTTTCTATCCATGTAACTTATTAGTCAAAGTATTTTCAGGCAATTAAAAAAGTTGTTGCTCGTTTTTATTGTCACGGAATAAGATTTAATTAAAGTTTTTTAGGCAAGTTGTTGCTTGTTTTTATTATCGTTGGGGAAGAAATTAAGATCGTTAGGTAGGCTTTTAATTGTTTTTATTATTACACATTTTTTTGCATTATTAGTTAATTAGGATAAAATTAATAATAGTAAATTTATTAAACTAAATGCCGAATTCATATCGTGTGCATTAATATTTCGTACTAGTCTATATTGAATTATAATAATTCATGAATGTTAATTTTATATTTAGATACCATCCATTATTATTCTTATTATTTTAATAATTTAAATATCCAACTATTCTTTTCTTCGATAAAAAATAGAATCCACCACCTCAGCTGCCTCACATGGTCGACCTTTCACGATTATCTATGAGGAGGTAAATTGAGAAGTTGTAGTTGACCACGACGGAGGAAGGTATTATCTAGACTTCGTCGAGATTCGAATCCTTGCTCTTTTCAACAATTCTATTCTGTTGTAACCAATTCAATTATGCCGCAAGGACAATATCCAACTATTCATATTGGCAAATAAAATTAATCTACATTATCTTATAATTAAGAATTGATATATAAATATTTAATTAATTTTGAAAGTGTTTTACTGTTGTATCATAGTCCAAAACAAATAACACTCATGAGAAACAATGAAAAAGGATGTCCTTGCTTATGGGGCATAGTTGAGCTAGTTACAATGAAACAGAGTTATTGAAGCGGATAAGGTCCAATTTTGATGAAGCCGAGGTAATGCTTTTATCCATTGTGCCCAACTGTAACTTCTCAATTTATTTTTTCATAGATAATTATAGGATCGATCGTGTGAGATCGTCGAGATAACGAATTTTAATGTTGAAAAAGATATCCTTTTTATTTTAATATGAATTACTTTAAATATTTTTTGATTAAAACTAGCCCGATGATAATAAAGCCAACAGTCAGTTTTTTTTAATTCAAAGGAGCGTTTTCTAAATTTTTATAATGCTAAATAAATAAAATTAAAAAATCTGCCCACATTTGCACTGCCGACAAAACTACGGGTGGGACCCACAACTCCTTCTACCCACGTGAAAAACTCAAATGGGCGCACATCCTCTGACGTGGTGAGATCGTGACGACGCAGAGAGACCGATCCGGCGAATTTCCTTTTCTTTTTCTTTTCTTTTATTTTATTTATATATTTAATTTGACAGTCTTGTCTTCTTCCTATTGTCTCTGGGTCTCGTCGCTCTCACTCTCCCTCGCACCCACGCTCGTTTGTGTTCGTGCCGGCGATCGCGTCGCAGTAGAGGGGAGAGGGATCCATGGCAGACTGGGCTCCGGTGGTCGTCGGCGTGGTGCTCTTCGTGCTTCTCTCGCCAGGACTCATCCTCGAGGCCCCCGGCACCCACCGTCCGGTGGAGTTCGGAAGCATGCGGACCAACGGCAAGGCCGTCGCCCTCCACACCCTCATCTTCTTCGCCATCTACTCCATCGTCATCGTCGCCCTCCACCTCCACATCTACACCGGCTGACCCGATCCGATCCGATCCGTCCTTCATCCTGTAGGGTTTACAGGTCAGCTCGCAACTCACTTGTAGCGCATTCCGTGTTCTTAACTCTGCTCCGACAAGTAATCGAATGTTTGTTTCCATGGATCCGACGATGAGATTTGCGAGCTAGCTTTGTTTGAATTGCAAGTGGTTTCTGGAAACCCTAGAAGAAGACAATCGAACGCGTTAGTAAACGAGTTTCTAGTCAATGTTACTTTTTCAATTGTCTCGGCTTTGGTTCAAAATTTTCCGATTTTTCCATGGATTTATTAAGAGATTTTTCTGCCTTGGTTGAATTGTCTCATTGTCTATAATTGAGATTTTCAAGTGGGAAAGAAAAAGACGATCATATGCTCCTCTCCTCTTTCAATCAGAATCTTTTCCACCTTCCAGCTTATCAAATTTCTGAAGAATTTATTTATCTAGAAAAGAACCATCCTCATCTTGAAGGCATCCAAATTAATGAGACAGATTCGTTATCTCTATCCCTTTTCCCAGTCTCTTTCTCATAAGAATAGTCAAGTGGAATATGGCATCTCTGAGGAAAAAATTGGAAACTAGGGCTTCATCATCTGTTTAGTTATGTTTACTTGTATTGAAGCTTTAGATCTTTTGAATTAGTGGATTGAGGATAATATATAACAAGAGCATTGAACAATGACAAAATAATCCTGAATTGGTCGATTTGTTGACCTTCTTTAAAATTTGAAAATTATATAAGAAACAAGCTCGGTTGATTCCATCTTGATATGTCATGTAAAGATTGTGACACATAAACCTGACCACGATTCCGAAACGATAGATCAGAATCGAAGATAGTTATGATTTACGGTTCAAAATCATCAATTCACGATTTATCACAGTTCAATATTATTATTATTTAAAAATTATAAATTTATAAATATATATAAAGAAGGATTTTTAAATTGTTTATATATCTTTTAAGATTTTAAAAATATTACAAATTTTAGAAGTATCATCATGTACTTCTATATCTCATATGTCAAATTTTATTTGAATTTATTATCGATAAATTAAATATTATGATCTTTATTTGAATTATTTATTTCCTTGTCCCTCTAAGATTAAAATGATGAGTCTCCTCCTTTTTATTAGAATTGAAGAATTCAAATCGAAAATGATTAAGATTTCAAAATTGTGAGATGGAATAGAGAAGATGATGTGAAAATAATAAAATAAATTTTTTATTTATAAAATTTAAAAAATAATAAATATTAAATCTTAGTTGTTAAAAAAAATAATTAAATAATCTCAACCGTTAAAAAAATAAAAAATCCTCCTTCCCCAATGATCGAAATTGTTTTTACTCTTTCTCTCTATCTTTAAAATAAAACTAGTATAAATGCAATATTGTAAAAAAATTATTAATTAATTATTAAATAATTAAGATTTGATTTCTGACAATGAAATTCTTTTTTTTTTAAAATTTCATCTATAAAAGAAAAAAAAACATCTGGCAAATTTTGGTTATTTTTAATTGGATAATCCGATTAGAGTTTTGAAGGCCTGTTTAAATTATCTATTTGAATTAAAAATTAATTAAATTTAAATTTAGATTTTAATCATTTAACCTTAAGTTTTAAAAAATGTCGCTACCTTCTCTCCCCTCACCCACGCGCTTGTGGTGCTATCTCGCCACACGTTGGTCGCTGTTCGCGAGCAATCAATGCCAAGCCCATGTTTTCTCTTCCCCATGTCTCTCCTCCCTCGATGTCGTTGTCCTGAAAGCCAAACGTCAACACCGACGCTTGCCCGTGCTTGCACGCACGACACACGAAAACCATTGTTCTTGAACCCGTCCGTAGGCAGGTCCAGTGACACCCAAACCATGAACCACAATCTCGAGAAGATAACTAAAACTATTGTTACTCTGAAGTCAAACAACAAGAAGTTAATCAAACAAAGTGGAAGTTGGAGAACTTGCCTCGTCCCTTGAAGTCCTTGAGTGATCAAACTTCTTAAGTCAGGAAGTTCCATTTCCCAGAGGTCCCCTAAGCTCGCTCTCCACAAACACCAACAGTTCTAAGCAATGGCGCCAAACTATACAATAGATAAGGATGAGATCTAACCAAACAAGAAGCTAAAATTTATCATCCGGCACCAAACCTCTCCGTATCATTTCATCATGGAGGTAAAATGCCTGTTTCACATTGTCAACGGAAACATGGCCGTTCATCAAGGTTGTATAGGTGGATCTATCAGGTTGGACTCCTTTCTTAATCATTCTCTTGAACAAGGAATCAGCCTCTCGTGTCTTCCCTAGTCGACAAAACCCTAAAATCACCATGTTGTATGTTATAACATCTGGCATTACCCCTTTGTTTTCCATCTTACTGATCAATTCAAAAGCTTCAAGCATCTTCTCTTCCTTGACGAACTGACAAATCAGTGTATTGTAGGTAATTCGATCAGGGAAGACACCATTTTTTATCATCTTCTTCATCACTTTTTCAGCTTTTGAAGTATCACCAGCTCGACAGTGCCCTTTAACAATTGAATTATATGTCACGAGATTAGGTGCGATTCCATGTTCCACCATTTCATCCCAAAACTTGAAGGCTTCTTCCATTTGACCGAAATTACAGTAGTAGTCTATCAAAATGCCATAGGTGAAGCAGCTGGGCAGAATTTCTCCATCGATCATGTCAGCCCACAACTCAGTTACCTTATCCATGTTTCCTTCTCTGCAGCAACCAGCAATCAAACTATTATAGGTGACAATGTCAGGCTTCAAATTGTTCTCGAGCATTCGATCGAACAACCTCAAAGCTTTCTCAACATCACCATCCTTGCAATATCCATCGATGAGAGTTGTAAATGTGCAGAAGTCAGGAGCTGTTCCTCTTTCTACCATCTCAAGAAAAAGTTGGTATGCATCTGACAGCCGCCGTTCCTTGCACATCCCATTCAAGATTGTATTATAGGTGACGACGTCCGGCAGACAACCATTCTCTACCATTTCATCACGGATCTTAAGAGCTTCAGAGGTCGATCCAAGTCGGCAAAATCCACGGATGACCATAGTGTAGATCACATTATCAGGAACTAAACCAATGGCCTTCATCTCTCGGAGATATGCTAATGCTCGATTCATATCACCTTTCCTTGCAAACAAATTTACCATAGAGCTAAAGCTGACTATATCAGGAACAAGGCCGCTGTTGGTCATCTTGTTAAAAATCCTCAAGGCCTCGCCAGTGTCGCCGAGCTTACAGAACCCACCAAGCAAAATGTTGAAAGTAGAAACGTTGGGGACCAAGCCTCGATCCAGCATTTCATCCAGCAATTCTTTTGTTTTGTCGTGCTGCATCTTTTTGCAGAAACCATTCATCAAAGTATTGTAAGTTGCAACATCCGGCTTCAATCCCTTATCGTCCAGCGAACTCAGCAACTGCAGCGCCTCTTTCAGATGCCCCGCCCGGCTGTGAGCATCAATCAGAGTATTATACGTCACTAGATCGGGAAAAATTCCTCTTTTTGACATTTCAGAGATGAAAGATTCCGCCTCGTCGAACCTACAATCCTTGCAGAAGACGTTCACCATGATGTTTAAGGTGTAGATGTTGGGACTTACCCCCATGTCGACGATGTCGCTGTATATTTCCCTTGCTCGGTCGACCCAATCCATCCGGACCAATCCGGAAAGCAGGCTATTGCAGGCGTCGATCGAAACGGCGAGACCTCTAGCCTTTAGCTCCTGGAACGCCTCCGCAGCTTCCCTCCGCTTCCTCGCCTGGACGTAGGTGCGGATCAATAGATCGAAGACAGCGGATCGGGGGCGAGCGGAGTCGTTGGCGGTGGAAACTAGTGCGTCGACGACCTCTGCCCGGGATGCCCCCTTGCGGCGGACAAGCCGGAGGAGAAGGGACTGGGCGTCGACGAAGCGACGGGTGCGAACGCAGATGTGAATCATGGCGCAGAGGGTCTTGGAGGGTAGCTTGCCGCCATGGAGCGGAGGCTGGGGCAAAGGGAGGTTCTTCTCGAAGCATCGATCTAGGGCGTCGAGCGGGAGGGGAGGCTTGAGCGGACTAGGGGAAAGGGAGTTTTGAGGATGAATTTCGAAGGGGACAGGGAGAGGAGGAATGTTGATGGCGGAGGAGGAGCGGTGGAGGGCTGCGCGGCGGGTTGCGTTTCCGACGGAGGTAGACGGCGCCATGGCTGGACTATCACTCGACCCTCTTGCAAATTGGATCGGCTGGAATGGAACTCCCGTAGCTTGAAAAAATAAAAATAAAAAAATAAAATTGTATAATCTGCAAATGATAAATTAAATTAAATAATTGGTATTTCTTATTTTTATTTTTTATTAAAAGAACATCTCATTCTATTATTTAATTATATATAATTAGTCAATTATTCATCTAATACCATTCAATATTATTATCTCAAATCTATTTTTTAAATTATTTAATTATATATAATTACTCAATTATTCATCTAATACCATTCAATATTATTATCTCAAATCTATTTTTTAAATATAATAATTATGAAATTATAATTACTACAACATGAATAAAAATGAGAAATTATAACAACTACAAAATCATAATTACTAGCAATTACAATTTGATAGCTGCTTCAACATTTTAACCGATTCAAAATTTAAATGACAAATAATAATATTGTATCGTACTGGAGAATAATTGTGTAATTATACATAACTAAATAGTAGAAAGGTACATTATTTTGATTAAAAAAATTAAAATAAAACGTTTCTATGATAATTTGAAGAAAAAAAAACCCTTGACAATTGACCTAATTCATTCATGTTTCTCTTATTGATGGAGTCAACCCAAGTAAATAAGTTGTCCAACAAGTTACTCTTGATGTTGATGATCCATTATGCATTAATGGAGACCCAATTACAAGAGCTAAGACTAAGAAGATAAAGGAAGCATTCCTTCATCTTATCGATTTAGACTCTCCTTCTTTCTTTCTTCAATTAGTTAGTTCTTGAAATTTTCTTCTACATATTCACATCACTTACTCTGCTCCAATGGCGTGGCAAGCCACTTCTTCCTCTCCAGAGTTCGAGTTCTGGATGGCATAAAGTAACCCCTTCGCCCGTCCTCTCACCGTCGATGGCATCCTCCTCCCACTCCAGTGACTCCCACTAATCAATTCCAACAGCTTATGCCTTATCTCCTACCTCTTCACCCTCACTTGCCGCCGCCGCCACCCACCTCCACCACAAAAGGAACGACGGTCACTTGCTCCTCAAGAAGGACCGGCGAGGTGAGGGATTCTATATCCATCCGTCCACATCTTCATTTATTATATTTATTTCATCAGATATTCACTTTCCTCCTCATTTTCAAAGCCGTCGAAAATTAGATTATTACCATTTATAATTGTATTTTTTTAATTTGAATTATTTCAATGAAATTAATATTTATTAAATTCTTTAAAAAATAAAAAAAAATAACATTTAAACGGGATAGAAGAAACAATAAAGAAGTGGGTAGTTGATGAAATGCAAGAAAAAAAACCTATAAAATTCAAATTGAAAAGTTGTTAGTAAATTTTAAATTTTATTTGGATTTAGAAAAAAAATTATAATTTAATCAAATATAAAATTTTATTAGATTCACCTCCATATCCCAAATTCCCAATTCGAAAATCTTGATACCCAATTATTTAATTGAATTAAAAAAAACTCTTCCGTACCTCTTGCTTTTAAATTCGGATATCAAGTCCTCTATAGAATTCTAGTATGATGCACGTCCTCACGCCCAATGAATTCCTCTGCTCTTCCTGCAAAAACATCCCTTGCATAACTGATGAGTTTCCTACTTTCCTTCCTGCTGCGAAGAAGAGAAAGACGCGAGCTTTCTCTCTCACAGCTTTATCTCAATTAGGTCATCGTGCAGACTTGCACGGTTTAACTTATTGCCCAGCCAGCACACGATGCCGAGCGAGGGATAGGAATAGAACTATCAAACGAGTCAATCCATGGCGGGACAGACCAATCCATGACGGATTCATCATATGATGGAGTGGGACAAGCCAACCCACCAACTTGACGAATTGAAAAATCTCCAATCCAACTCAACTCAAGACGGATTGCGGATTAGGTGGACCAACCCACGGACCTACTAAAAATTAAAAAAATATTAAAAATTTTAAATTTGAATTATAATTTAAATTGATTAAGTTAAAATTTTTACGTTTGAATTATAATTTTTAAGTTTAAATTGTAATTTAAATGGATCAAACCTACTAATTCATTAAGTTTTCTACTTTAACAACCCGCGGACCAACTCAAATCCACCGCGAGCCAACTCACATGAGTCGCGGGCCTAGACGGATTAATCCATCTAAACTCATCTTAAAATGGATTGATAAAATTTCAATCCAATCCGCCTAAATTACTTGGCGGAACAGACCAACCCGACAGACCTAACCCAACTTGACGGCTATAAATAGGAAGCAACCGTGCTGTAGGAGAGAGAAGCTGGAAGGGGGTGAAATTGGCTGATAGGTTAGGTCCGATTTGTTCTCCAACGTGTTAGATTAATTGGTGGTTCACGTGTTTTTATTTGCTTGGGATCTCCTCTCTTTTTGTTACCAAAGTTTGAGAGGAGAATTCAAGGTGTGCAAATATGCTATACCATGCAATCTTCTAACTTTCAGGATTCAATGTTCAACTTGACAATATGAGGAGCACTTCAATGAGGACACAAAGCAGTAATGACAATAGGATGCCAATGAATCAGGAGAGAGATTAATCTACCGACCTTAAAAGCTTTCTATATAAAAATAACCGATATTAGCTCATACATCAACCTCCATGAAGGATCCCAATGACAAACAGGACAATGAATGTGAGCCAAGAAAAAAAAAAGACTACAACTACAACTCCCAAGATGAGCCAGCAAAGTCGTCGACCCCCAAAAGAGAACAAAAAAATGAAAATGAAAATGACCTATCATTCACCAAATTCCTGCTGTTTTAGCACCCCTCATTAACTATGAAAGAAAAAGCCCACACCACACCACCTCTTAACTTACTGCAACTGACAGGTTAGAAGTCGAAAATAAGTGGATTAGCATAAACATATTAGCAGAACGCTAGTACCTTTGGCCCTAGTATTCCAATCAATCTAAGCACAGAAATCCCAGAACCATCACCAACTAATTTCTGCAATCAACATGTTAGAGGCTCAAAAGTGAAGAAGAATGTAAGCAAATTTAAGGTTAGATGCCAATCAAACAACTTGATAAACAAATAAAAGTAAATTAGAGAAAGAAATGAATAGTTGCAAAATAACTTGATAAAAGCATACGACGTTCGCTTAGAAGCCACTGATTTTAGTTTGAAAATATCAAGAGAATGGAATAAAAGAACCATGCGAGCAAAAAATTATTCTTAAACAATTATAATCTGATTTACCACCTTTAGCCTGGCCTCTGCACGTGCACAAGTTAAGCAGGTAGCAAGTGTTAACAAACTATATATAATATATATTTAAAAAAAATGCAACGCTATGAAGTTTAGATTTGGAGACTCCATTCAGATGAATTGACGAGGCTGGACCAGCAAAACTGTCAACATATG
>NW_027431525.1:0-11336 GCF_044706935.1 Curcuma longa
TTTCAACACCTAAAACCTTCATAAATCAGCTTAGGCTATAAGAATAACTTTGATAGGCACCATGCTTTTCCTAAAAGCTAAATTCTTTCATTACAAGGTTCACCTAAAAGAAACCAAATGATTACAAGATAAACACCATAAATCTTCAAGTTATGGATGCCATTTCTTGAGGAGATGTTCCACACAATTCCATATTGAGATACAATCAAAGTTCCACATTAATAATACATGAAAAAGATCACCGGATTACAAAGATGGAAGATAATTTTATTAGTACGAGGCCTTTTGGATTAAGCTCAAAAATAATATCATATCATTGTAGATCTATATCTGGATTCCATCAGACCTTATAAATCGGATTAAAGTCATGATTTATGTAGAGTCATATGGAGACCCTCTGAAAAAAATAAAAGAATGGTTGGGGGGCTCCCAGTAGGGGGCTTGGATTTGGGGCTCCCATGAGGATAATGGTAGGCTACAATTCAAAGTTCCAGTTAGATTCCACACTTGACCTTTCATTCCACACTTGATCTATTAGTCCATTGTCAAGCTTGCTTTATCATCTCTACATCAAGATTTTCATACAATGTGATAAAAATATCATGAACATTCTCAACAAACACATCAAATTTGAAAGATCTACAACTAAAACATTAAGTCATCAAACATCAAAATACAATAATCAAACATGACAAAAAAATAAGAATTAATTTTCCCATAAAAACTATGACATTAATTATGATTAAGTAAAATCATTGCATCATATCCACCACATCGCCAATGCCTTCTTATCTATGATGGCAACCACCAACATTACAAAAAATAAAATAAAATAGAGCTTCTATGATAACTCCCTATAATAAATTTTTAGACAAAAATAAAAAAGAGGTCTCTTTTTTTCCAAATAATCAAAGGGGCACTCTACTTTGATTTTTTTTTTATCAAAAGGGTGCCTTACCCCACTATTCAACTGTATATAATTACTCAACTACTCTCTAATACTATTCAATACTATTATCTCCCACCTAATTTTTGAATCGGTTGGACATGTTATAGGAGTTACGAAATTATAGTTGTTATAACGTGAACAAGAATGATACAAATTTATATTGTAGCAACTATAATTAGTTCCTATCATCATCACAACCTCCTCCCTCCTACAACTTGTATTATGTGTGATTGCTCTTGGGGCAAGATTGAGTTGGTTACTGCGGGGCAGATATTGCTACAATGGACAAGGATCGAATCTCGGTGAAGCTGAGAAAAATACCCTCTCAACAGTAGCCAACTATAGCTTCTCAATTTATCTTCTTATAGATGATCGTAGGATCGACCGTGTGGGACCGTTGGAGTAACGGATTCCACCTTTTGTTATAATTGTATTATGTATGATTAGATATGCAATGGATATGTTGGATATGATATGCTTCAATTATATGTGTTATGTTATGTTTCTCATAAGTTTATATTTTAAAGTGAAATACATGTGTTTGATATGTTGTGACAAGGAGATATGTGCCCTCTTTTGCAGTGTGTCTATGAGCCTAATTTGTACCCCTTTAAATATGATTTTTTAATATTCTCAATGTAATTATCATAGAGAACCTTTAACAATTTATAATAGAAAAATCATTATAGCAAATCTTTTGTCACCTAGCGAAAGCTATTGAATCTGTTGATTCATGCACAAATATTCAGAAATAATCTTTTAAAATCTATTAATTTAATAGAAAATATCAAGAAATAAGAAAGCAAACTCATCATTTCCAAAGTAGGAGACAACGAAAATATTATTAATCAGCAAAAATTACCTTCAAACAACTAAACAGACATTTAAATATACTCCAAAATCTTAATTTAAAATACCCTTAAACTCTAAAATTGAAAATTACTAAAAATAATAATAAAAATGTCTAGAGCCTCTGAAAGGACCACAAATGATGTTTTTGGATAAAAAAATTGGCCCATTATGGGGTTCATCTAATAATGAATATAGATATCTGAATTAGCTTCGATTTGACGTATAAAACATCTTGTTCTAATACTCAAGTTAAAAGTTATGACCTCCGAAAATATACTCCGCTATTCCGACATCATTTTGTGATTAACTTGCGATAAAAATAACAATCATAAATCTTGTAAAAGGTCATACATTGACCTCGGACGCCTCACACGGTTGGAAAATAACAATCATAAATGATTCACTAAGGTGTGGATGACTATTTAGTATGTGTTTGTATGAATATATGTTCTTCGCATGTAGTGTACTTCCATGCTCTTTTAATAGAGGAGAAAAGCAAATAACAACTGTTGAACATTGTCGACTCGGTTCCTAGGATTACTTATGCAAGTCCTTCTTTTGACCAATACCTACCTATAAGGCTCGATAACTCTAAAAAATGATAACCAAAAAAGGTTTATGGTTTGGCTAACCCTTTTTTGAGGTTGATGGCAAGACACTAGAACAGAAGAAATCAATAGTGGTCCTCACTACAAGATATAGATTGATGAAATCAGTATGTGCCTCTATTCACTTCACCTTATGTGGTACTACATTTCAATTATCCTTTATTGATGCATGATAGTAAAGTATTTAGGCATTATTGCAATGTTACAGTTACGGTGGCTTTCGCATTTACTTGCACTTTGTTCGTCAACTCCATGGTCCATTTGCTTGACGTAGGAGCTTTTCCTAGATCTAGGGATGAGCAAAAATTCAGTTAAATTGAATAAATCAATTGAATTTAAAAATTCAGTTCAGTTATTTTAGAATTTTAATTATTTTTTTAAAAAATTGGTTAATTCAATTAATTCTGTTCAGTTTTGATTTTAAAATTTCTTATTCGATTAAACCGAATAAACTGAATAAATCAAATTAATCAAAATAAAAAAATATAATTTATAAATTCCTAAATAAGTAAACTTATAAATCCTTAACTAATTCATAAAATTTTTATAATATTTTAAAATTTTAGTTATTTTGATTAATTCGGTAAAATTTAATTAACCGATATTTTATCAATTTGATTTGTTTAATTTTTATTTGAAAATTTGATTGGTTCGGTTAGTTCATAAAAATTCTATTCGGTTCGATTTTAATCAAATACTCAGCCCTACCTAGCTCATAACTAATATCTTGAAACCTTCATTTCTACTAAACTAAGTTTCCATGTTAGATCATCAAGTAAGACTCCATCATACATTTTTTAGAAAAAATTACACTGTTAAAAATGGAGGTCGTGCCATGTTGTATCCCTCTTGAGTTGAAATCTCCTCTAAAAGTTGCTCATTTGGGTGGAGTGATCGAGCTCTAATACTAATTGTTGGATCATTGGATGCAACTAGAGAGAGGTGACTAGCTTCTTTTGCAACTCATTCTTGTTCCTACAAAGCTTGTTACACAGCGAAAACTAAAACAAGAAAAGCAATAAAAGTTAGTAAACTGATCAAGACGCAAGTGTTTAAGATGATTTGACAATAGCCTAAACTCCTATACCACAACCTATGATCCTCTAAGTGGATCGCTCCTCAAATGTACCACTATTTTCGTCTTCTTCTCAATTAGCAACTGAAGGTGGAGAAACTTATTATAATATATGTTTTACATGTGTAAAAATAGAAACACGATATTAGAAGTGAGAGCACAATAGAGAGAACAAATGAGTTGAGTGCTTAATTAGAGCACACACAATAAATTTTCAAGTTCTCCTCCTTATCTTCCCAAGTTGCCATAAGCCTGTATATATAACCACAATTTTAGTTTTTAGGAGATGAATTCTATCTTCAAAATAACCATTCTATTAATCAGTCGACTATTTTCTTATCATTAGTAGATTGGTTAGTTGATTTTGACAACTGATAGTCATATCTATCAACTTTAATATAATTTATCTTGTTATCGTTGAGAATTAGTCAACTAGTGCTTTAGACCAATCGATTAATGGATCAACAATCAACTGACTAATTGACTTCTTTCTGTAATCAAAACATACAATGTTTTCTATTTGGTTTTGAGTCGATAGATCCATGATTCAACTAAATTAGCATATCAGTCGATTGATACTCTAACTCTATACCTAAATCTAATCTCTTCATTCTTACATATAATCTCAATTAACTCTTCATCACAAAGCTTACCTTCCTATAAAGACTCAAGAACTTCATTGTGCCTAAAAACTACTTGTCTCTTGGACTTCCATGCCTAAAAGTTCCTTACCATTAGGATTTCATCGTGCTTAGCATCCAGTCTCCCTAGACTACTAAGACTTCTGTCTTACCTAGCATTTGATCTCCTTGACCTGATAAGACTTTATATTATCAACTCTTTGATACTTGACCTACTTGGGACTTCAATATGTGAAGTATTCAATCTTCGTTGATCTATTTGAACTTATGTTGTTGCACATCCAACACATGTAAGTTTTTTTTTGCATCTACGCACTTCACACTTCACATGCACATGTCAAATCAATAATATTTTCATAAGTTAAAACTTTGTCCAAATATCAAAATCACATATCAATCACATGCTTAGTACATAATCGCACCAACCGAATCTAATATAACATGAAAGTCTAATGCACGAATCAAATATTACAAAGTTACTCTCTCCAATTCCTAATACTTTTAGTTTGCAATTCAATTTACAATTGTTTGAACAAGATCATGAACCAATAAAGAAAGAAAGATCCAAATTAGTTTCAAGTTTTCATCAGTAAGCATTTACCCATGGCAATTTCACCACCAGCCAGCCAATTAACCTTCTGATGGTCTTTTAACGTAACGAAATGTCGAGCTGCCTCTGACCTGAGACACCAATTTGATTCCAAATTGTTGACCCATTGAATAAATATCGACTCACCAACCCTTCAAGCCACTTTTACATCATCGAGCCGCCTAGCCGACACAACCAACACAAGCTCACTTTCAACCTAGAGATAATATATAGCTAGAAACTCCCTAGAGAACTCACTAAGTTATTTTATTTTATTTTTATTTAGAGTTAAACTCCAGCAAAATAATTTAAGCGAGTTGAGTTAAAATTTTATCAATCTATTTTAAGGTGGATTCAACCTAGGCCGCCCGCAATTCACATGGGTCAGTCTGGATTGAGAAAACTTAATTTTTTCTTTAAAATTTAAAATTAAAATAGAAAATTCAATAGATTAGTGAGCTTGACCTGGCTAAACTGCAATCTAAACTTAAAATTTTCAACTTGATCCGTTTAAACTATAATTCAAACTTAAAAATTTTAATATTTTCTATACTTTTTTATTTTTTGACAAGTCCGTAGGTTGGCCCGTATAATCCACAACCCATCTTAGGTTAAGTTGGATTGGAAAATTTTCAACCCGTCAAGTTGGTGGGCCGGTTCGTCCCATCTTGCTATATGACGGATTTTTATGGATTGATCTGCCGCGTCATGGATTGACTTGTCTAAATTGTAATCCAAACTTAAAAATTTCAACTTGATTCGTTTAAACTATAATCCAAACTTAAAAATTTTAATATTTTCTATACTTTTTTATTTTTTGACAGATCCGTAGGTTGATCCACCTAATCCGTAACCTGTCTTAAATTAGGTTAGATTGAAAATTTTTTAACCCGTCAAGTTGATGGGTCGATCCGTCCTACTCTGTCACATGATAGATTTTTTATGGATTGATCTGCTCTCATAAAAATGATAATTCCAGTTAGTCATATTGACTCAATCCCTCGGGGTGATCGGTCCGGTCCCACGGAGGTTTCCCATCGGTCACCAGGGTAAATCGGGAAGCGCACGTCTCGGCCAACCCAGATGCCCAGCATCCTTTGATTGCGATCCTCATTTGGAGGAAAATTTTTGCAAATACGCCGTAGCTGGGGATCGAACCGTGAGTGCCTAGGTGACAATCTGGATGTCCTATCGCGGCACCATAGCCTCGGGGACGGATTGATCTGCTCTCATAGATTGATCAATTTGATAACTCTAAATTTAATAATTGGGCTTCATCATTTGGAGTTTGGTTTCACCATTCCAAGTCTTCTTCCTGTTCCAAACTGTTTTGTCTTCGAGGGGGCACAGGCAGGTTGGTACCAGCACAGCACAGCACAGCACAGTCTCATGCACCTCCATGCATGTACAGTACGCTGCCAGCCAACTCTGCTTCAATCATTGCTCGTTCTCTTCGTCGAGCTCATAAAATGAGGGCGTCCTCTAACAGTTCGAGCTCCCACCAGACAATGGAAGCTAGATCGAGAGGACCATTTGTGGGGAGGGCTGGCCGATCCAGAACCAGAGCTAGCTACTTGTTCACAATCACACAGTAACGTTTCTAGTAAAACTTTAATTGTTGGACGTCGACCTTCGTGGAAATGGAAAGGACACGTATGTATATATATATATACTCTACATTTCTGCTATATAATTGAGCAGTAGTACTGGATCACTGATGAGCTAGCTGCTATATAATGCTGCACTATTTCGGGCAGTCACAAGTAGAATAGAGCAGTACGTACTGATGCATGCATGGGTCTCTACCACTGTGGTCCTTAATTCATCGATCCAACGCCATGTTGTTGGTGTAGCTAGCTACATTTGCAAATGTATAGCAGATTCAACAGTTCGCTTAGCTTGGCGTTGCATATGGTGTAGCTATACAAAATGTCGGTCTGTCGGTGGTATCATTTTTCGAATGCGCCTCGAACAGTATATATTAGGGCATCTCTTTTAGTAAAAGATAGAATCCGTTACCTCAGCGACCCTACACGATTGATTCTATGATCATCTGTGAGGAGGTAAATCGGAAAACTACAGATGACCACTATGGGGAGGACATTGCCTCAACTTTGCTGAGATTCGATTCTTATCCACTTTAACAAGTCTACCTCATATTAATTAACTCAGCTATGTTCCGAGGACACATTAGAGGTCATCTCCAATCCAATGGAAGAACCTCAAAAGTAGGGGTTTTATGATTTCTATGTGTCACATTATTATTATTGCCGCGTCAAAAGTAAAGAACATACTCTTCTCTCCGCTATTAAAAAAAAACTCCCTACGGCTTTTTATGGGATACTAAAACGGTAGGAAAATTTTGAAGATGCTGCAAACGATTAAATCATGTAAAAAAATTATTGTTTTTTAACAATGGACCCACCGTCGGTCAAAAACTCGAGTTTGAAATATCAAACCTAGCCAAAAGTTTCAAAAATAAATTTTTTTGCCACAATGGTGTACAAAAAAGTGTCCATTGGAGATGCTCTTAGGTTATTCTGACGTCGGATAGAATAACGATTATTTTAAAGATAGAAGATTAGAGGAGAATAGTAGATAAAATAAATACGAGAAGTTGGAAAAACGAAGAGAAGCTGCGATGACACCGTTTCTTGATTTTGGCCGAAAAAGAAAATTTTATTTAATAATCAAAAGTTAACTGAAAACAACGTAACTAAACATGCGTATAAATAGACTAAACCAAATCTTAACTTGAAAAAGTCAAAAATATCTTAAAATTTTAAAAATAAAAAATTATTATAAATAATGAAAAATATATATTCAGAGCTTCTGAAAAGACACTAAATGATGTATGATTGATTCAAAAGTGAATTGGTATGGATTTCACTCGGTACTAAATAAAGATCTCTGAAAGAATTTTGATTAGGAACCGACCTTGTCTCATTCTAATATCCAAATAAAAAATTATGATATATTAAAGTTCAACTCCTCATGTCGTCCCTCGTAATTATTAGCAAAATCTTAATCCTTGAGATTGAAAAAGCTAAGTACAGTTGATGATAGATAGAAAAGATATGATGAAAAAGAGGTTATAGTTTATAGCTAGTGGGAGAGGTGACTTGCTCATTGGTTAATTGGATTGTACCACTATGCACTTTCATTGGATCACTTGGGGATGATCCAATTATACTAGTTCAAAGCACTAGTTGGTCGACCTTGACATGTCGAGTCAGTTAGTGCACCACTTTAGCGAATCAATTATATATACAAAGTGATATATGAGGTGAAAGGTAGGTTCTTGCATGACAATAAACAAATATGCATCTTACCACAACTCGCAAATTATAAAGTGTATCATATTGTACCTCATCTAGATGTCCAATTCTTGCGATCTGACTAAGTCTCTTATACTATGAATGGTACATATTGGGTACGATTGGACTTCATCACTAATGACTAATTGGTTGTCTTGATAGAATCAAAAGAAGAAAGAAAAACTTAAATTTGGCATCATCTCCTTCATTTACAATGACATTAGGAGGAAGGAGATTGATTGAATCAAAGGGATATTCCCTCATTGCTCCTAAGCTCGAGCAAGGGTCATCGGCTAGGGCTTGGGTTTGTTGACCGTACGTAGGTCAAGAACCACTATGGAACGATGATGAGTAGTAGTTGGTTGTGCGAAGGTGAGTGAAGTTATGATCAATGAATAATGAGGTTTATAGTAATTTTTCCTCTTCTAGCCTTTTTCTATTCTTTGACAAAGACAATAATAAGGTGAATTGGGTAAAGGAGATCGATGATGATTATCGATCCATTTAATATAATATATAGTAGGAACTCGACCAAGGATGAATGTATTAGAGATCGATAAATTTATATAAAACATCTAATTTACTCATTCGTTCATCTTCTAAATTAAGGAGGGATAATTACAAAAGGAATTCATAACTTCTCCATCTTATCTTCTCATGGAGATATGAGTTGTGTTATGATCACAAGTTCTATGATACCACTAGATTAGATTATAGATTGATCTTAATATAAATTCAAATCTACTATTTCTAAAATTCAAAACTATAAGTCAACTTGATAAAATCTTTGTAATAAAATCAATCAAAATGATTGTTTATACTCTGTAAAAAAAAAATCACTACTCTCTGTATAAGTGATGTAGGGGGTGAGACCCCCTAGTAATAATTTGTTGAAATTTGATTCCTCGTGCGTTACCCCCTACATCTTTTTCTCTTTTTTTTTTTGCATAAGAAAAAGAAAAAGATGTAGGGGGTGATGCATGAAGAATCAAATTTTAACAAATTATTATTTTTGACTCGGGTATCAGAACGAAGTACGATCAATTTTTTGTTGAAGCTCTTTAAAATATCTTTATTCAGGACTAGATAGAATCCGTATTGATCCATTTTTGGATCCATCAAATATCGTTTAGTGCCTTTTCAGAGGCTTTGAATATATTTTTTATTATTTATAATAATTTTTTATTTTTAAAGTTTTAAGGTATTTTTGACTTTTTTTTTAAGTTGGAGTGTTTTTAGAATCTATTTATACACATCTTTAATTTTTTTAATTATCTTTTGATTATTGAATAAAATTTTCTTTCTCGATAAAAATCCTAAAGACAACACCATGTCGCAGCTTCTCTTCATTTTTTTAAACTTCTAGTACTTATTTTCTCTATAATTTTTCTTTAATCTTCTACCTCTAGAATAATCGATTATTTGTTCGATATCAATAAGCTATCTCTAAGGCTGTTCTCTAGGCACCCAAAAAAAACTCAATTAAAAAAGTTTTTTTTTTTTTTGTCTCTCATGGCTCTTCACACACCCCATGGCATCTTTTAGAGGTACAAAATGCTTCCAAAGTGAGAAAATTTATTGTGCTCTTGCTATTCCAGTCTCTTCCTTTTTTTTTTTTTAAGGATTTATTTGATCTCTAGGCCATTGTTAGGCCCTGTTGTCAACTGCCAACTTAAAGAGATTCATGTTCATCTCGTTCATGCATAAGTACAGATTCAGCTAATCTTCATAATCGAGTTGATTATCTCTCCTTTTTTTTCTTGGTATGAATTTTGATAACAAATATGCTGCTGCACAATATGGCACAGAATTCATTGGCCGTGAATTTCTGTGTGCAAAGATGAAAGAAGAAACAAAGAAAAGCCAAGAGATGAAGCTGCAATGGATCAGCAAAATTGGCAATCTGTCTGTTGGCGGTTTCCGTAACCGCTCACCGGCGGTTTCCGTAACCGCCTACTACCACCACGCCTCTCTCCACGAAATGCACGTTGTGCACTCCGTGGAGGTCGCTTCCTCTCCCTATTAAAGGGAGAGGAAGAATCTGCGATCGGGGGTGCTGATCAGAGAGGTGAGACGAGGCTAGAGGTGCTACTGTGCTTGGTGGTGTGTGCGTCCAAGATCAAAGGAAAAGCGACACTGCCAGAGCGGAGACGAAGAATACCAAATCGGAGGATTTAGTTTGTGAAATCGTGAAGGGTTTTTCGTCTGTGATCACTCCTCCGACAAAAGCAATCACAGCTGCCAGAGCCGGAATCACGCTACAACAGGTAAAATTTTACACTGTCCCTCTCAAACCTTCTTTTCTTTTCTTGGATAGAACACGAATAAGATCAAGAAACGATCGAGAGCTTAGTTCAATTCAGATCACTGCATTGCATTTTCTTGTGCCAAATTAAGGCTAGCTGTTAAATCTTTTCAGAGCTTTACTTCCTCCTCATGGTGAAAGCAACAGTGTCGCTGATGATCGCTACCTTCCTGTGCAAAAGGGAAGGAGACGTCCCTTTCTCTCATTTACTTCACCACGTACACCCTCCTCTTCTCACCTTCCTTGTCATTTAATTTGATCTAAGCATCCAGCTCTCTATATATTCCTCTAGTTAAACTCTCATCTGAGGATTGAACATACCCACAAATATAAGAAACAATTAGGCCATGCAGTGCCTCCAGACTCCTTCCTCTGGCACTGAGAGTAGCAAGAAGAAGAGAAAGAAGAAGCAAGAGAGGGAAGGAGAAGCCATGACTGACAAGAGGGACTACATCCGAGTCCGAGCTCGCCGCGGCCAAGCCACTGACAGTCATAGCTTAGCTGAAAGAGTAAAGAATTGTTGCTCTTCTCTTTGCCTTTTAGCTACTCACTGGGTGTGTTAACTTGTTGATGGTGTGCAGGTTCGGAGGGAGAAGATCGACGAGAGGATGAAGTGTTTGCAAGGCTTGGTGCCCGGTTGCAACCAGATCATGGGCAAAGCCAGCGTGCTCGATGAGATAATAAACTATGTGCAGTCTCTCCAAAGCCAAATCGAGGTGCATCTGTGTTTTCCCCAGATTTCAATAAGCTGGATTGTGGCCAGAATTTATGAGTTTTGTTCTTGTGTTCTCTTAGTTTCTGTCAATGAAGCTGGCTGCTGCAGATCCTGGAATGCACTGCATTAGCAGTGAAGTGTTAGAGGTAATTTAATTAGTTCTTGCACCTAACAAATTGGTATCAGTGCTGAAACTTTCCATGTTCAATTGAGTGATGCAGTTAAATTCATCCTGCAACTCCAGCAGCATTGAGATTAGCCTGCCGGCCATTAATGGTCAGTTGG
>NW_027431526.1:0-35793 GCF_044706935.1 Curcuma longa
AAAAACAATCAAAGGAATATTGTGATATTGAAAAAGACAATAACGAAGTACCTGGCCCTTCATTGAAGAAGATACTTCAAGTAAATCAACTGTCAATTTCATCACTGAACTGAACTTGATAGCTGGAATTGCTCAACCACAACCGCTAACCCCAACGCAAATCCTTGCCTTGCATACTGTTGGTAAGAAGAAGAAAAAAGCAAAGAATTCAAACAAAAAGAACAAAATGAAGCAACAGATCTCCTAAAACAGATGTATCATACATCAATAATCTTCACTGTGAACTAGAGTAACAGCTAGCTTTTGTTTGCTAAACCCTGATGACCGTATAGGTTATATGGTTTAAGGAACACATAGGGTGCAAGTGTGTTACAAAGAGTGAATATAGCAAATGCCTTTATTTCTCAACAATATATTATAAATTGTTTTCTTTTTCTTCTCTCAAAATTACATGTTGATTTACTTTCTTCAGAAATAAATAGAAGCGTCACTAAAAAGAAAAGGATGCCTGGCAAAAACACCAAATGATAGAAAAGGGAAAAGTTTCTTAAATATAAAATTAAATGCAATATCAGAGAGGACAATGAGTAATGAAGGCCAATTATAAAAAAAACTAACATAGATAATATGAGCAAATGAACCATATAAAGTGAACATCTAAGATTCATTCTGATGTTTAATTCAGTCAACTAATTCTCTGGATGTTAGAATATAGGATAAGAAAATGTGTTGAGGATATAGGATAAGAAAATATAATAAGAAACCAAACCACACCTAGAAAACCAGAAAGATGAAATGTGCAACCTGCACTTGAAAATATGTCATTATATAGAAGATTCAACATTTGATTAGTCAATCATTTTCTCAAAACAAAAACAATTTCTTCAAGCCCCTGGACATTCAAAGGGACATGAAAAATTCAAAACTAATTCTTTGTTCAATATAAGATACACAGCCGCAGTGCATTGGTCTCAACAAAACAGATGAGTCACGAGTGCTTCACTAGGAATTAAAAAAGTAATTGGTCTTATACAGAGAATTGAAGAAAAAAGTATGATGTCTACCTCCCTAGAAGAAGATACCCCACGAATAAGTCGACGAATGGCATATCTCAGAGCAGGCGCGCAATCTTGCAACCCATCATCCTTCTCCGCCTCTAGTTGAATGGCTCCGTCATCCTCCCGTTTGTCCCTTTTTTCATATGCCTTTTGAACCTCAGACAACTCTAAAACCAATGACTCCGCAGCAGCTTCCCTAACCAATGAATCGGAAGATGCTAGATCCCTAAACACATTCATATGGAGCCCAGGGTGGCCTGAAGAAGGCAAAGAAGCCGCAGGCTGCGAGTCAGTCAAAGCAACACCTTCACTAGGAGTATCAATGCGTGGTTTCTTTCTTCATCAATCCGGTGTCTTTCTTTGTCCAATGCCTTTCTCTTCTTCCTCTTCTCCATGGGCTTCAGGGACGTCGCGCCCTCCAAGGACTCTGCCTTTCCATCATCGATCTTCTCTTTCTCACTTGCTGAAACCTCGTCAACCGAAACATGATTCTCGCTATCTAGAGCGTCTTCGGAACTCGGTGCCGTCTTCTTGCTGCTGCCCATTGAGCAAAGAGAACTAGAGAGGATTGAAGATCGAGCGGCGACGAACGGCAATAATGGCGGCTTCACGAGGTTAGGGTATCGATCAAGATGCACTGCGTCGTCGCCGCCGCTTGCAAAAACTAAAGAGGAAATCAATGTAGGGATGTGCTTAAATACCCTGATATTTGGGCCGTTAATGGGCTAATAAAACGGCCCAAACATTCTGTACCGGATTCTGTAACGTAGAATTTTCTATTAATTATTTGGCAAAAATTAAAAAAGACACCTCATATTTCTTTATCCAAAATACTCTTATTTTATTATTATTATTATTATTATTATTATTATAGCAGCAATATATAAAAATAAATTCTATATATAAAATACTTTTATATTAAAAACAAACTCTATCAAAATTATTTAAATTCAATTAAAATCAAAGTAATATTGTTGTTATAAAGTTCTAGTGGTCAATTGATTATTATTATAATTATAGATGTGGCATTGTATGTGGCAAAACTGTCGTACAGCGTTCGCATAGTTAATCCCATAATCAATCTATAGAGAGGTCAATTAGGAAGTTAAAGATGGACCCAGGGCCGTCTCAAGATTTTATGGAGCCCCAGGCTACAATTTTTTTTAGATCTTTAATATATATTTTTTAAATATAAAATTTTTTCTCATTCTTTTTCATTCGGATTTCGGACCGACAACAGTAGATTTTTAAAAAAATTTAATAAAATATTAATTTAAAAATAAATTTGTATATAAAATTTAATTTTTTTAGCTATTAATTTAAAAATAAATTTGTATATAAATTTTAATTTTCTAATTTTTTGAAATGTAAAATTATTAATTAAATTTTTATATTCAAATTTTGTTAATAAATTTTTTTAATTGATAAAATTACTAGATTATTTAATCTTTTTTAGACATTGTTGAACGTAAATAATTCTCATGTATGCAGCAACTTCTTATGCATGTAGCCGTGCAAACGTAAGCAGTACATCAAATGCACGAAACGGTATCAAATTCTCATGTGTAGCCATGCAAGCATGATGTGACCCTGTAAAAATCGAAGCACTACGATCTCACGAAACGAACGCGTTATTTGATTGATATAAAAAAAATTTCATTAAAATATTTTTTTAATAATAATGGGCCCCAACCTAAGCATAGGCCACTAAGCCTTGAGCCGGCCCTGGATGGACCGACTCTTTTTAAATATGACAAATTTACTCATGATTACTAATTTAGTCATGTTCTAGGGGCTAATGCTACGGTCGTGTAGCAATGCTAAGATGATTTTGACTTGGTCATATTTATATTAATTAAATTTAGATTTTTTGAATAAATCGATATAAAAAAGATTTAATTGTGCTTTCATATTTTAATTTATAAGAAAATGATTATCTCTTCTAGATTTAACAAAGAACAGATTATCTCTATTTAATTAACTATCTTTATTTATTAGTCTAGTTCAAAACTTAAGAAACTTTAACATCAAAGAATCTCATATAATCTTGATATAAACTTAGTTTCTCTTTCCAAAATTGAATTTATTTTATTTAGTTCATAATTTTAAATTACTCATATTTAATTAGTTTTTCCTCACAAATTCATAATATATTAGCACTTTATTCATAAAATCAAAATATCATCATATTTTTCTAATTTAGTTTAGACATCATTCATCAAAAAAATATTTTCCTTTTAGTTCAATCATCATTCATAAAAAAAAAGTATTTCCTATTTAGTTGAGTTATCATTCATCAAATAAAATATTTCTTATTTATTTAGCCATCATTCATCCAAATAATATCATTATCAATTTAATTATTTTACTTACATGTTAGCATATCATATTCTCCTACATTTCATTTAATCTATCATATTTTTAATTAGTTTATAATTATCTTTATTCATAAATATTTGAATTAACTTGATGAGAAAACATCATACACCACTAAATATATGTGAAATTTAGATTTTAAGAATGTGCTTAAGCATTGTAATGGTTATTTTTTATATATTACTAAATTTAAAAATGACATGTGGCACAATCATATTGTCTCGTGCCAACGAAGAACCTCATTAGTTTTGGTGAACTACATGTTAGGATAGATGCCCCTACATTTGTCGAACTATAGACCTTAATGTATTCTCTTCTGAAAAAAAAAAAAAGGTAGAATTCGTCATCTTGCACCCCACACGATCTGCCTCACGATCATTTATGAAGAGGTAAATCGAGAAATTGCAGTTGGTCATGACACAGAAAGATATTACCTGACTTCGTCAGGATTCGAACGCTTGTCCTCTTCTGTAAATCTGCTGCATCGTAACCAACTCAGCTATACTTCGAGGGCAACCTTAATGTATTCTCAATTGGTTAGATGGCGATGAAAATTATTTTGATCAACATAATTTTACATCCATTGAACTAGTAAGATTTGTCAAATTTACACTTAGCGAACCTACTAAAATTTATTAGTGATGTGTTCAAAATATTAGAGACCAAGATGGATAAAAAAGCATCATACATTGGCATGAAATAAAAAAGGCAATTGACGAAAAGATCTGTTTTCGCTAAACTTTAAGAAATGATTGTCTAACAAAATCTATGAAAGAAATGTATTCAAATAAACCTATTCATAATCCAACTTTAGCGAAATTCTTTAAAAATATTTTGGAAGAATCCCCCCAATGATGTTTTGGATAAGCCTTTTAATAATGCAATATTATAAAAATCCTTTACTAACTTGACCTCTTTGGAATCCAATTGAGTATATACTAACGAGAGAGCGCAGTTCATTATATAATTTGGGTGGCTATCGGAATCGATATTTGCAAATGCCCTGATCTGGACGTCTAATATTTCTTCTACTGCTAGAAGATAAAATCCACCATTTCAACGGTTCTACATGGGTCAGTTCCACGATCATTTATGAAGAAGTAAATTGAAAACTACAATTAACCACTACATGAAAAGACATTATCTCGACGAATAATTTTATTTATTTATTATTTTGCCCCAGGGGCGTGGCGCACTTGGTAACCGCATTCCCTCTCCATAGGCCACTTCCACGGTTCGATTCCTCCGAGGTGCGTCTCACTGGGTTTAATGCCTGGGACGTGGCAGTCGACTGTGCTGGTCAGGCACGTGGATCCCAATTTGATAATGGACTGGAATGTAGGTGCCAGTGAATCCTCCTGATTTACCCTTGCTGGTCGGTGGGGACTCTAGTTGAAGGCCGTGGGGCAGGGCCGATCAACCAAGGGGACTAGTTGGTGCCAAATGCCCAGATAGCCCTTGTAAATCAAAAAAAAAAAAAATATCTCGACGAAGAACTCTTATCCATTGCAACAAATCTACTCCGCAATAATCAATTCAACCATATATCCCATATATCCCAGAGGCGAAAAAAAAACCAAAAAGGATAAAATTAATCTCAATATTTCTTCTACGTTAGTTAGATATGCTTCGTAGTATCTTATGACGTGGCCCCAAACTTTTTTTTTTTTTAGTTTTATTTTGTGGTTCCGCCTGTGGTTCATGGTCCTAAATCTGACCTTAAAAGACTTGAAAAGAAACCAACTTCATGGCCCACGCTGGCTCCGGGCCGTGCTTATATCTTCGATGCTTTTCAACCAATTGATTAATGATTTACATATTAAAATCTACACGTTGATATAATCATAGAACTTATACTAGTAAGTATAATGATAGAACTTATACGTTGTAGATTACTTGGCATAGATATTGCAAGTGTAATAAAAAAAATCTTGATAAGTCAAAATTGACTGAATACTTGACAAATAAAATCCCTAATGAGTTAACGATGATAGAATGTTTGGTAGATAAGAAAGTCACAAGAGTAAGGATTCTTTACATGAGAAGTCCTAAAAGAGGATCCTCTTGACATAAAACTTCAGATGATATTGAGAGTTAAGTGCACTTGTGTAAAGGGTTATCCATAAGACAATATTTAGGTAAAGAGTAAACCTTAGAAGTGGTTTTAATCGATGATATAGTTGACTGAATGCAACATACAATTGATTGATACTTGAATAATTCGACTATATATGATATAAGAATAAATAAATATAAGATAAATTAATTGTCCATACTTTTTACAACAATCTCTCAGTCCTTTCTATACCTCTCTCAAGAGAAATTCATTTTTCTATAACTTACTATCTCCCATAGCCTCTAAGCAGAACAATGGCACCTCCTAGGTCATGGAGTACTCCACAGTACAAAGCTTGCAACCATCAGGAATTTCCAATATTGCTAAAAGTTTCTGTGGTACTATTGAGCAAGTTGGATATAATATCAGACTACTAGTTCAAGTTGAGATGAACTACAAAGTTTCTTGCTAGTGTATTAGAGGGTGGTCTTAAAATCATTGGCAACAGTTCTTCTTCCCGACTAATCTTGACGAACAAGATAACTTATACTCGAATGAATGATTTTTTGTTACAAATTTGGATACTCAATACAGCAAGACAAACGTAAACAAGAGCAGTGGGATGCATTATTCTTCCATAATCCCGAGGGTCGAACCTTCAACATCAAGTTTGAAGAAACTAACTCCAACCTAAGCTATGAGGAGGTACCACAAGATATGATATCCTAATAACAATTTGCCAACCAGGTTTTGACATGCTTAAACAAAAACTCTCAATAGATGGAAGGCAACGAATATCCAACAAAAAGAAGGCGAATACAAGCTATGATATCGATGCTGTTTACCACATTAATTTCAATCTGAGCACTTACTGTTGGATGAAAAATTCTGTGAATGCCCAGACCCGCTGTTGTATCGCCATCTCAGTACAGCTTGTTCAAGGACATCAGCTCTACTCCGCATTTGCATTGCTTCTTCCTCCACCCAAGACCTATACACAACAGACAAATCTCAATGAAAGGATCCACTGTTCTCATAACATGATCATTGTCAGTGACAATTACAATAAGAAGCTAACGATTACCATTTGTCCTTAAAATATAGGCATATGATGTGGATGTTGTCTAAAAGCAGTCCTGAACAATAACCATTGTAGTGTCAAGGATAAATTGGTCACACAAATAACTTAACCTCACAAATTTGTTTATGGCAATTTGATGAAACAAATAAAAACAATTAGAGCTAATGACATCTTTGGTTTATACAAAAACTTGTTCATTTCTGATACGATTTCTAAGAGAACAAATGGTCCTTGTAATTCAGCTCAGTTCCTCTCATTAACCTATGTAATAGCTACACAGATCTAACCAAATTACGGCATACATATTTCTATTCCATTCATATTCTCCCAAGAAAGAGAATTCCTTCCTTTTCCATTTTGTGAACCAAGCATGACATAAGGCTTTCCGTAGATCAGGTCACATGAAGCAAAACAAATCTGATGTGGAAAATGAAATTGGAAGATTACCATTAATTTACAAGTTAGTCATTAATTTACAAGTTAGTCATAGCCACTTAGTATCTTGACAATTTTACGGAAGACCCATCATATGATATGCAAGCCCAGCTCCATTCCACAAGTTTGATGCTAAGGTAAATGAACAGCACGCAAAATAAGATGGACAAAATGCTTGATACTTTTTATGCATAAGGAGCAATGAATAGCTCATTAAGATATTCACTTTTGCAGATTTATGAGCCATTGGACTCCACTCTATCTGGTACTAAATCATACAAACTAATGAAGAGAAATTGTGAGGTCAATAAAAAAGTAATGTTTTATATTTCAAATAGCTTTGCAAACAGATCTGCTTACCTAGAGTCCAGATCAACAAGGTTCCATTCATAGTTTAAAATCTCGAACCGTGCCGAGGTTTCTATCCTGAACTGAAATGATACAATTTCGGTAGCATATCGTGCCGTATCAATATAGTTTCGATATTTTTAAAAATAAAATATATTAATTAAAAATAAAAAAAATTAATTTAAATATTAAAAAATAAAAAAATATATATACACTAAATTAATAGGATAATTTTATTAGATTTTAATTAAGTCTATTTAAATTATCTCAATCATAATTAGGAATTGATTAAAATTATTAACCTAATTAAACCTAAGTTAACCTTACCTATTCCGCACCGCCATGACTGCGGGCACGCCGCGGCCTACACGACACATCCGAAGGCGTCGCCGGTCCTGCAATATGCCTCAGGGCACATCGTTGGTCCCGCGCGACGCCTCCGGACCCTTCGCTGAACTTGAGCGACACCTCTAAACGTGTTGTTGGATCCGAACGACGCCTCCGAAAGCGTTGCACGCCGGTACCGCTTGTGTCGGTGTCGGTTTGCAAGCGAAATGAGTTGTTTCGCCTAGTACCCATACCAAGCGAAACAGCGGTAGATTTTAACCTATGGTTCCATCACTCAAATAGGTTCTATCTAGTTAAAAGAAATATTTTAAAGGTGATGATACTACTAAGTCATTTCTACCTTGGTCAGTCACAAAGTTAGCTAAATAGTGGATGAACACATTGAACAATGGAAAACAAATTAACTGTTCCATCATTTTAGCAAAACTAAGAATCAGAATGACTCACCGAACAAGCCTGATAGCTTCTTTTTCGGCTTCCAAGATTGATTTGGCTTCAACAACAACATTCTGCTTTCCACATAGTTCAGCAGAATATCTTTCCAAATTTTGCTGCTCAGATAAAAGATCAGCTCTCTCACTCGCGAGCTTATCATACATTTGATCAACTTCCTCTTTCAGACATTTTTGCAGTTTTTCACGACAAGCGAGTGCTCCTTTCTCTTTTACATAGTCAATTAGACTGTCATTTAAAGCTTTTTTCTCATCCTGCATGCTGAGCAATGCAACTTTGAGTTCCTTTTCAACCACTAAAAATCGATCTTGTTCTTTTTCTAGCTCCCCCTCCCAAAACCTCTGTATATCACCTTTTTGTATCAACTCAGATCTGATTTCCTCCTCGTCATGTAGCCTAGACATCTTTTCAGCCTCGAGTCTTGATATTTCATGTTGAATTGCTTCTGCCATTCTGCCACTAGTCAATACTACTGCTGCTTGTGCTTTGGTCACAGGTTTGCATCGTTGAAGTCGTCTAATGTTACCTGCAAACATATTTGAAGCACAATAAACCATGAATATTGAGCTGCAAACACAATCCAGAGTGCATCAACAACTACAACCCAAGATGAACAAAATACCAACTCAGAAAAGCTAAGATATCTGGTGAGGCAAAAATATCAGAACTGAACAGGAAGATTATCCAGATCAAGGATCCAATGATTACTGGCCATTATATCGAGCATATTACACAGGTAGTTCAAAACTCTTAATTGCATAAAAATAGATGCTAGCTTCAAAAATTGAAGATGCAAGTGCAACTCCCACAGTTGTAGTAAAATTATATAAGAGTCCAAGTGGGAAAAGCTTACA
This sequence comes from Curcuma longa, assembly GCF_044706935.1. Classification (NCBI taxonomy): domain Eukaryota; kingdom Viridiplantae; phylum Streptophyta; class Magnoliopsida; order Zingiberales; family Zingiberaceae; genus Curcuma; species Curcuma longa. Next base: position 9,010 of record NW_027431526.1, read on the forward strand.
TAATTTAGATGATAAAACAAAGTGTCCAATCCATAGTAAATCAGTCCATCTAAAATATCCTTGGAAGTGTCCTATTTTCTTATAAAAACAAAGTCTTTTTTATATATTTTATATTTAAGACAATTATATATTATCTCCAAAAAATATACCACATTTTACTCCATTTTAAGATATCTCAAAAACACTACTATGTCAATCATAGAGTTCAATGGAGGATAGACCAAATAATACCCATGCAGTTCAGGTAAACACTGATGATCAGATTCAGGACATTTCTTTTAGGACAGGAAATAGCTAGTATTTTGGGGGAAGCTGCAGGGCAATATAAAAGGTATTCAACAAGAGTGAAGTGAAGCATATACCAAAAGTTCTTCTTGTTATGCTGTTGTCACCAGCCATCAGATCTACCAATATATGTGGTGATACATCTCTATCGGTGGTAATATCGAGAAAGTTCACTTCATTTCTTAACATCTGGACTGTAAATAAGTCAGAACACTATCACATGAAGAGCAAACTATGGTTCACATATTCGCTTCGACAAGCAAACAATAAAAGTGAGTTACGTCTTACCTCATCAAATTTAGAGGGAAGTGAATATTCTAAGAGAGCTTTCCAGTTTAGCAGATCAAATCGTGATAGGAAACTACCAAGCAAATAAGAAAATTATTTGGTTGACACCTAAAAAGATAAAAAAAAAGATGGATACTGTCTAGTGTACCTTTGTGGTAAAAATTGAAAATTTTTTTTGCCGCTAACAACACCATTGTCAAATGTGCTAGTAGAGGTTAAAGCAGAGAGCTTGCTGTGGACTATGCCGGCTTCTGCAAGTGCTTTTGTTTTAAATTAATACATTAGAACCAAGGTCAATATAGTCTCTGTATCATTAACACAATTTCATGAAACTTACACTGAATGTACCAAAAATCAGGGTTGTCAGGATTCACATCGTCAAAGAATGTAGTGACTGGACCAACAATCACAGGCTTTGAGAGTATCTTGTATTTTGGGTTCCTGTATAGTATGCAGAAGATGAATCAAAAATTTATTGGTGGTAATTCCATAAATAACTATTATAAAGAAAGGATTTCTGGTAGATGACTTCAGCTAGAGTTCTGTTTTTTAAACAACCTTTCTAAACAATTGATTTTGACAAACCATCTTGCATATTCGCTCCTGGTACACAATTCCTCAGCAATGACATCATCTTCCATAATCTGGAGAATGCAAAGGACTTAGACAAACTGGCACCTGTAGATCAACTAAACTCCCAATATTATTTTTGAGTAAACTACGTCCAACCCACTTGGACTTGGATATTACATGTAAATCCTTGGATAACAAAATCACCATTTTCTTTTCATCCCATGAAGCAAATTTAAGTGTAAAACTAAAATCAAAATCAAAACAAAAGATATTACTTTTCTGCATGGAAATTCAAAATAATTGTCACATGAATTTTACTTTTTACTTGATTTGATTAATTATATCATGTCCTTTAAATTACGGATTGAAGTACCAAATCTCTAATTGGCTGGGTACATAGAACACCCCAAACTCCAAGGCCGATGCATGTAATTTATGCAAGACTTCTGTCCAAAAATGATAACAACTCTTGACTCTGATAATGTACAACCATTATCTTCATCTACTTATATGTAACTTCTGTCAAAAAATGATAACAACTCTTGACTCTGATAATGTACAATCATTATCTTCATCTACTTATATGTACTAAGAAAATCACCTAAATAAATCCACTTGAGATGATTTCTAAAGGCTAATAAAGTCAATTAATAGAGTAACTTCTTGGAGTGCACATGGAAAGTCATACTTTTATAGCTCAAAAATTGAAATAAGCATGATCTATACAACAGATGCCACACAAACAACTTAACAGTTAATATAGACAAAAGAAATCCAACATCAAAGGATAGATATCCGACTGAACATGGTTCTGTTTAATGCATTTGCATTTTGTTTGATATTAATGGGACAATGTAGTGGTCGGACTTTTTCACAATCATTCAAGACTTAAGAGTAGTGAGACAGAAAATTGGAGATGCATGCAACATCATACTAAGTCAGATTTCTACTAATAGGATAAAAGCATTTAATTGTCCATACAGAACGTGGTCCATAGCAATTAGATTATAACTCATCTGATGTCTGAACTCCAAAGCTAAAATATGGTCATGTGCTTTGTGTATCTGCAATGCAGTTTCACTAACATGCATTGTTCAGAAAACTCAACAAAGAACCCTGGGGTTGTAGGCTTCTGGCAACAAACCTTCAGCTTTATCAAGACAGATACAGCTTCCTGTTGAATGATGTCGGGTGCAACTGGAATAGCAACTTCTTTTCTCCCTCCAGGTTCTTTAACATTCAAAGAAAACAAAAACAAAGTAAGCACAAAAACTAGCATATCACATAAAATTTTAAGTAAACAAATAACAAGACTGAAATAATAATAATAATAATAATAATAATAATAATAATAAATCCAGTGGTATATACTCCTGTACAGGGGCATATCTACCCCACTGGATTTAACAAGGAAATATTAGAAATACATATTAGTTACATATAAATTTATATATTACTGATATATAGATTAATTAAGGAAAATAAATTAATTGTTTTAATTTTTTACATAAACTACAATGCTCTCTAGAGATGTCAATTTGGTTCGACCAAACCAAACCAAATCAAATTAAATCAAACCAAAATTTTCTGTACCAATCTCCAAAAACCAATCAACAAGTCAAATAAGCATGTAAACTGAATCAAAATCAACCTGAAGATTCAACTGAATTTGCACATGTGCCGTTATATTTTTTTTAGTTTTATTATTAAGTTATATGTTTTATTGACTACATTTTATCTTATAAAATAGAACATAAAAGCTAAATTGAAATTTTATATTTTTGATAAAAAAAATTTATAAAAATATTGAATGATTCACAATAAACATCAATGAAAAATAATTTTTAAAAAAATAATAATAAATTTAATTTTTATCTCTGATTTGGATCACAGATAATCAAACAGAAACTGAAGTATTTGTTTTTCATCCTGTCAATTCAAACCAAATCAAGCTGATTAGGTCAAAGAAACAAAATTGAATCAGAATAATAAGCTAGGTTTGGTTTGAGTTGAAACACTCTCTCATCTCTCATTCATTGTTTTAGTTCATGTTCTCTACTCGCTGGTAGTCAGCAAGAGCGTTGACAACCCCATCACCAAAACCTAGTTTGGTTATCGAGTTGTGCTGTTCTGTCATTTACCCCTCGTCATTGCCGCTTGCCACTGCTCTCGTTATATTATCTCTGTTAAAGTTTGTGTTTGTTATGCTCATCTTTGCTCATCATCATTCTCATCTGTGTATTATCTAATATATCCATATTAAAGTTATTGCTCTTACATTTAATGGCCCCACTAGGACAATTTCCTCACCGGTCACTATTGCCTATATCCAAGATGACAACCAATAGAAAAATGTATGCACTCTAATGATTCACACACATCCTTATCATGCAAATACTACAACAGACAATTAATAAGCCATGAAATCAATAGTTTTAGTTAAATACATCTGAAGAAGAGTAACTATCATAAACCTGCTGAAGCATTCCCTTTCAACTCCACTTCTTCCTCAACCTTGGACTCTAAAATCTCATCAACATCAGATTTGGAGGATGCAACATCCCCTTCTGGATGTTTTTCAGATGTTAATGGCATCAATTTCTCTTGAATCACATTTGGCGGAATAGTAAAGCAAAACTTAAAGCCTGCAGAACATAATGTATTTTGTCAAAATGTCAAAACCAGATACTACACAAGAATATACAAATTTCCAGTTTATTGTAGATAAAATCCCAATAAACAATATTATAAATGATATAACACTAATAAAATTCTTTGAAGTTCTAAAACCACAAGCAGAAGGCTTTCCCAATCAAGAGAAATGGATGGATACTAGAAAGGAAGCAGCAGGCAATGCAATGTGAGAATGATACAGAATCTCCACAGTTTGCTCCATAAATATGTTACAGTAAGTTTCCTCATAAGCAAATTTACTTGAAAGCAAATGAAACCAATCGATGCATCAGAAAACATACATAAAACAAAGGCAAACTCAATGGCTCAAGCTGATAGCACAGAATTTAATCAGTAAATGCACTTGCCAGCTGTTATCTAGTGAATTGTTCTACTGTAATAGCAAGAATCACACTGGAAGAAAAATAAGAACAAATAGGAAGGAGTGAACAGATAATCATGTATATTCTTAACAAATTGATAGAATGTCAATTTATTTCACCATTAGATGTGTGATCTCCATCATCCTGAGTAATGGAGTAAACTACTAATCAATAAAAGGAACAAATGTTGATGTTAATATTACATCTAATCTAGCAGTTATGTTATTTAACAATATGTTAATTAACTATATATTCCAGTAAGAGGAAAGTAACCATGAATATAATGCATAGGAGAAGGTTATTCTGACAAAAGAATTTATCAAAGAAATTAGCATTTAAAAAGAAGACTGCAGAAAACAACGATGGAGAACAGAACTTCAAGGTAACAACCTCAACCCACATAAGATGGAAAAAAAAAAAAAGAATTCTGTTGGATTTATGATCTCAACAACATTATTTGAAGGATATTTGCTCAGAGAACTAATCTACATTGCGATAAAATTCAACCAGTAAGGAACTAATCTACATTATTCAACCAGTAGGAATAATTGCATAAATAGATAGATAATAAGATGTGAACAAGACAGCGAAAAGGACTCGTAGATCAGAAACCTTTCTTTAACTGACAGAAATACGTGAGCGCGGCCAAAACAATCGCTGCAGAAGCCCCAATGCTAACGAAGTGAAGTATCGGCCCCGCTGCAACCAGAAAACAGTTGAGAGGTTCAGTTAATCTCTACTTCATTTTACTCCTAGAGAACCCGAAAATGAACAAGTATAATCCGATTAAATTGCTTACCACATTTCATTTCCTCGATCGTCCGGCGTCTAGGGAGGAACCAGCCTCCGACGCCGTCATTCGAGCTGCCACTCAGATCAGCCCAAGAAGCTTTGGAAGAGGAAGCGGAAGGCGGGAATCTCGGCCACTTGGAAGGCCTGGAGCGGCAGGGAGACGGGCGGGCGACGGCGGAGAGTCGATGCGGCGTCTCACTGGAGAGGAGCATTCCCGGGGAGAAGAGCAGCGAGGAGACCATGGGAGGCTGATGATTCTTCTAGAAGAGGCTGAGGATCTGCTCCCCCGCGCCTTTCTCAGAGCGTGGAAATCTCCGCTAAATAGGGCACCGCCTCGCCCTCAGATGGAGGATGGGAAGAATGTCTACCAAAGAAGCTTCTCGGCTTGCTTGTAAAGTTCGGTTGTCCCTCCATCGGTCGCTCCGCCTCTGCCGGTCCGCCCGCGCAACACGAACCGCGATGGTTTAGCTCAGTGTGCAGCAATTCTATTACGTAAAAGAGGTTGGTAAATGAATCTGTGGTCGCTCTTTTGATTATTTATAAAAAGATAAATTAAAAAATTTAATTTAATTTTAAAAATATCATCAAATTAAATTTAAGTTTAATCGTATTTGTATAATCAACTCAGTTTCATGAATTTACGAATATAGTCATTAGAAAAATGAGTTAAATCGTTCAGAATGTGTTTGTTAATTAATTTAACTCATGAACATATTCATCACGAGGTTTATTTAATATTTATTCATGAGTTTATAACATATTCATATAGAGACCAGAAGAGTTTGAACTAAACTTGTTCGAAAACTTTTAAATTAATCATTTTTGAATCAAGCTCGAACTAAGCTTCATTTAAGTTTTAAATAAATCATTTTCGAATCGAACTCGAACTAAACTCGTTTAACTTTTAAACGAATTATTTTCGAACCGAACTCGAGTCATTTGCAAACTATTTAATTTTATTAAGAACCGAGTTTGAATTTAAGAATAAAGTTTGAATTGAATTCGAGCCAACTCGAACTTAGGAAAAATAAATCGAGTTTGAGCTCAAGCCTCTTGCTATTCGACTCGCTTTGGTTCGATTACACTACATTCGAGTACAACTCTGCTATGCCCGTGGAGATGGTTCAATGGGCCACAAGCAACATTTGAATGAAGACCAGCCTATTCCAACTTCCAACAGTAGGCAAGACAGCGGAACTAATTTTAATTTTTAGAAGAATAAAATATAAATATTTTAAAATTGATCAAGTGATGATTGATGACTCATAAAATTGAAATATTGATAAAATTTATTTTAAAATTAAGTTTGAAAATATTTTAAAAAATTAGAAATTTATTATTTTAATTTAAAAAATAATTTATTTAGTGTTGGTCATCTTGAAAAAGATGTATGATTTACATATGTATCATAATATTTCTACTATATCAAAAAGTAATGAATTATTATAAAGATTAGTGTGATCTCAAACTTGGTTATAAAAAGGACTGCCATTTAAATTATGAAAGTTTAAAGTTATCGACTGCCAAGATTGAAGAAGTTTTTGAAGCATTCCAACTTGGAAAGCGGCACAAAGATCCATTCCCATAACAAGCATCTTGGAGAGCAAAAAGTCTATTAGAGCTTGTTCATTTTGACCTTTGTGGAAATATGTCAATAGAATCACTTGATGGAAGCAAGTTTTCCACTACTTTCATTGATGACTTCACAAGGAAGGTATGGATTAAATTTTTCAAGAAAAATCACAAGCAAGCAAGTTTTTAAAGACTTTAAAGTTGAAGTTGAGAATTATATTGGGCTTTGTATCAAAACTTTGAGAACTAATTGTGGTGACGAATATAGTTCAAATGAAGTTGAGAAATATTTTAGAGAATATGGTATAAGGTATGAGTTGACACCTCATTTTATACCACAACAAAATGATATAAGTGAAAGAAAAAATAAAACTATTATTAGAAGTATAAGATGCATACTAAAAAGAAAAAATTTATCAAATGAATTTTGAGCAAAAGCTGTTTCTTGTGTAGGTTATTTTATTATTTGTTCTCTAACAAAAATCTTGAAAGACTGCACACCATATGAGAAAGCCTCATACTCGTGGTATGACAAATCTGAAAGTGCATCTTCATTGGATACAATGAGAAGCAAAGCCTACAACATTTGTTATTCTCAAAAAGCTAAGAGGTATGACATAAAGACTAGCATGTGTCTTTTGACAATAATCCTTCGCATTTGGCATCCACAAGAACTCTCCATCAGCACTTCACAAATGCAATTTTACTCTAGATGTCCTTATTACAAATTGACTCTAGATGTTTCTGTTTGTACCACTCATACTTTGTCACTTGCCCTCTGCCTTGTTTATTGTATCCGTAATGATATTTTCTATAAATCTATTTAGAAAAAATTATTTTTTAAAACAATATTTTTAATTTTGTCTAATTACATCATTACAAGTACCTATTTTTGCGACATGATATAATTTATTTATTTTTTAAAAAAAGTTTTTTAGATACATTAGAATAACAAATTCCATCACAGATTGATTAGTCATGATCAATAATCTTGTATCTTTGATAGTAGAATAGTTTTAAAATTTCAAGGATATCTACCATCACATTGATCCATTGTAGATTTCAACCATCCATGACAACTAATGCTGAAGTATTGTGTCACAATTTTGTGACAGTTTAAAAATTCTTTCAGAATGTCAATTGTGATGAACTACATTTTGACAAGCATTACAATAGTTTTTATCTGTACACAATACTAGAAATAATGGATGCAAAAATTGAGGTATTTGAAGAGCACTTTACTTGAGAAAGATAAAAATTCTCATGTAAAATCCAAAATAAGCCAGTTCATAAGGATAAAAGTTCCACTGTTTCCTCTCAACAATTGGACAAGAATCTGTACACCCTCTATAAGTACAAATGTACACAATATTCAACGTATTGTTCTTCAAGCACAAGGTAAACCAACAATCCAGCAAATGCACATTACATGCGTTCTAAGGAGCCTTCAAAAAGTTGTTTCATACTGCAGAAGCAACTGCTTTCTTTTTACCAAGAACATTCTTGTCGAACAGTGTTTCCAAGGACCTTGATTTCCGGTTCCTCACTCGGCCGTTCTCCTTCAGCAGCTCGGCCAACCTCCTCTTCTCATCATTTACATCTGGGCTGGCCGTTCCAAGCTTTTCCTCCCTCAACCCAACAACATACTCGAGAATCTCAATGGCTTCATCATACCTGCAACAACAAGCAAACAAACACACCCTTTGATCATCTGCCATATTTTAACTAATGACAATATCACTATTGCTAGATATAAATGAAAAGAAAAACTACAGAGGTCTAGTTTGGGCAACTATATCTCCTTCCCCTTTTGCTAAAAGGATGGGTTCACCTCAAATCTCTCAATGTATCTACTGAATCTTAATCTGGCCTCTTCATTCAACCTTTAGAATAATTTATCTTTTACAGAGAGTTCCACACCTCCCCAGTTAGATGCTTTCATATAGAACTTAAGTAGATAATGTGAAATATAAAGTAAAACAATGGGAAATGTGCACGCTTGGCCATACAAATTAGAGAACATGACTGTATCATGATGACTTAATCATATTGGAAGGCACCAGAACTTCAGATGTGTTATGAGAACAAACCATGGATAAAAAAGGGACACGTGACAGTCATTAATGAAAGCATACCTTCCCATAGCATCATATGCTCCTGCTAGATTGCTGTACACTCCTAATGTGTCTGGATGGTATGGACCGCACTCTTGTTCAAGAATGCTCCTGGCTTCATCAAAAAATTTTGCAGCTTCACTAATTGCAAACCTCTGAATACAAGCAAGGCCCATCTGATTCAAAACAACTCCAAAAAAAGCAGACTTCTTCTCCCCACATGCCCGTAGCTTGGTTATAGCATTCTCCAATGAAAGGTAAGACTCCTCGTAGTTCCCTATAATGTAGTGCAGAACCCCTATCTGTGCTTCAATTCCAGCAATGGTGCTTTGTTGACCTGGAGAATTCTTATACATCTTCACAGCCTTCTGTAGTAACTTAAGTGCCTGTTCATGTTCATTCATTGACTCAAATATCGACGAGACATTCGTCAAACCAGTGGCAATTTCCTCCGACGATGAACCACGAATTGGCTTATTATATATTCGGAGAGCACTTTCACAGTAGCATTTTGATTCCCTGAACTTTCCTATCCTATTATACAAATCAGCAAGACGTACAAATACAGAAGCAACAGCAGGATGGTTCTCCCCTTTGGATGCCTTGAATGCAGTGAGTGCTTTCCTGTATGAAAACACAGCTTCGTCATATCGTGCCACTGAGAGATAGATGTCACCTATGCTGATATCAACTGAAGCCACTTCAGTTTCCTGACCATTGGACGCCAAACCCATGCTAGCCAAGACTAAATGCTCCAAAGCTGCTTCATGGTCCCCCTTGGTATCACAAATGAGACCCATGAGTCTCCTATCTGCTGCCTCTTCTACAGATGTAGTTTCCCCATTCAATTTATGGATGTCAAGAGCCTTTTGGCACAACCTCTCAGCCTGTTCAAATTGCAGTGCTTGGACATGAGCTTCAGCTAAGTAGCGACAAGTTTCACCAACTCGAGGATCCATATCACCCAAGGCCTGCTTCTGGATTTCTAATCCTTCCTCGTAGCAGTATATTGAACTCTCTAGGAGCCCCAACATGGCGTAAGTGTCACCCAGCTGCATATAACCAGAAAATTTGGCAAGAGCATGTTCTTGGCTCTCTTCAGGAACTGGAATGCTGACAGATTGCTGAAGAACAGGAACAGCCTCAGCAAACTGTCCCAAGTTGCAATAGATTGCTGCTACAACATGCAAGCTCATGACCAAGTCTAAGCTCGGTTTCACACCAATACATTTCTCAAATGACTTGGCTGCTCTGAGAGCATATTTCAGAGCTCTTTTTGAGATTGTTTGAAGCAATCAAATCCTTGGCTTTTTTAAGAAGGAAAGGTCCAAGGTCAGGGTTATCCAGCCCTCCTTCTGATAGATCATCAGATCCATTATCTGAATTTGCCTCTTTTGTACGATGCTTATTCTGTTTTTTCATATGCCCAATTACATAACCTTTGTTTGCCACAGTCTTATTGTCCATCTGTGGTGACCTTAAGCCACTCTTTTCTGCAGTTTTATCATCCTTCTGTGGAGATTTTAAGCCATTCTTTGCTATAGTTTTATCATCTTTCTGTGGTGATCCTAAGCCACTTTTTGCTACATTTTTGCCATCATTCTGTGGTGATCTTTTCTCCTTTGTAAAGGATTTCAAGTATTTATCAGGGTTGTGTCGCAACTGAGGTGGTCTTTTGAGCTTCTTTGATGATCCAGAAGATGTATTGGTGGGCAGGGATTTTAAATTACTCACAAATTTCTTTTCAGTTGGCCTATTTTTCACTTGGGCTACTACATTGGTTACATTTCTATCTTCTTGCGCTTCAATTGCTTGAATAGCTTCACCACCTACAAGATGACACAACTCTGAGTCAATCCTGGACTCTTCACTATCTGATCCATAGCTCTGCCATGACACTGATCCATCATAAGAGCCCTCCAACTCACATACATTATCATATAGCTTCTCAATTGAAGGCTCCCTAACGCCATCAGTTTGGAATTCCATAGCCTCAGTCATAGAACTGTCCATGCTTGGAGTTCTCGATGACATTGGCGTGGATAAATTTTCTTTGACATCTGAAGAAATCATGTTGCACGGCATTTCATTTGTACCAACTTCATCCCTCAGAAATCCTTGCATGGTGACGGAGAACGGCAGGTCAAACCAAAGCACGATCTTCCAAGGTAAACAAGAGCGGTGAACAAATAATTTTTGAAGAGGATTGCACAATTTATTTCCTAGCATAAGAAGGACAAGAGTACTTCTTTATTGTGAATTCCAAACTAATACCACAAAGGACAAATTTTGCATTGTTCTTGAATAATATCATCTGAAAGGCAATTAAAATGATGATTGTAGAACAGTAAAATGACAGGCGGAATCAAATTAGGATGGAAAACGATCCTAAACTGAAAAATGATCCTACTTGAGAGACAATTTATACAAATCTCAGCCTTTAATTGTTATAGCAGCAATAAAGGATAGAAAAGAACATAAAAAAATGGTTGATCCAGTACAAAATTTAATTTCGCGATGGAATCATCTCCACCTCGTTCATAATTCATAAATAGTTTTGTCTCCAAGGAGGAAACTTTCAGATCATTTATAAAAACAATGAAACCCTCGGATCCGAAACGAGACAGAAACAACAACCAACAAATCGTTCTACCGGAGATCCAAGAGCTGGAACAAACAACACCACGGAAAAGTAATCTCATACCCTAAAATCCCGCCAGCCGCGGCGTCCCTGCGGAAAACGATCAATCGGTCGGCGACTGAGCGCAGAAGAAGAGCCCGGAGGCGGGAGGGGAGGGGAGGGGAAGGGAAGAGGTTGGTGCGGTGGGAGCGGGAGGGATTTGGAGAGAGGAGCGAGGAAAAGCGACGGTTGGAAGAAGGCGACGCCTCTCCGCCCGCCCATTCCCAACGACCTCGGGACACGAGCCGCCGTCGGATGAATGCCCATCGTCGTCGAATGGACGGATGGGATTAATCCTGCGCTGAGGAGACAAAATTAGAAGGTTGAGATTGATGGTTGGGTGGTGGCGTTGCGGAAGAAGCGGACCACCGAGCACGTGCGTCGGCTCGTCCCTTTCAAAATATAATCTTTTTTTTAGAAGCATAATTGTCTAAAATAACAAATAAAGATATTTTTTATGTGAAAGAAAAATTAAATTTATTAAAATGCTTAGATTATTAGTTGATAAATAGAAAGAAGATGGTCCAATTATAGTTTCTTAATTTACCTTCTCATAAATGATCATGGAGACAACTGTGTAGAGCCGCTGGGATGACGGATTCCATCTTTTACAGAAGATAAATAGTAAGATGGTTGTGTTGTGTTCCATGGCTCCCCTAGAGTCATCCTATGGGTCTTGGTCTTAGTTTTGTTGTTTAAGTTTTAAAAAGTTATATAACAATTTTAGCCAAAATTAATACTGTAGCAAAAAGTAAAATCTGTCATCCTAGTAGTCTCACATGATCGATCCCATGACTACCTGTGAGGAAGTAAATCGGAAAACTATAGTTGGTCACTACAGGAGAAAGCATTACTTTGATTTCATCGAGACTTGACCTTTATCCACTACAACAAATTTGTTGAGCGATAATTAACTCAATTATGGCTCGGAGGCTAGCCAAAATTAATACTTGAACATAATATATTTGGTCTTGATATTTATTTATTTTAATTTTGACTAATTTAAGTTCATATAATATATTTTGTCAAAATTATTATAGGCTAGCTCGTTAAAAATCTGATAGATTGGGATGGACCAGTCTATCATCTTAACAGATTGAAAATCTCTAACACAGTCCAACTTTCACTAAAAATACATATGTAGATGGTAGAATCACATAATACACTAGAGGAATGAGTGAATAGGAAAAAGAAAGTTTTCAACTTAAAAGCAATTAAAAGAAATGATATAAATCAATTAATTATATCAATAGTAGCATAAATGTAAATATGCAATAAATGATGAAAGTAATATAAGATTTGGCTTTTTATATGGTTTGAAATCATGATTCATTTCAGTAAAAGGTGGAATTCATTACGATCGGTCTTACGACTATTTATGAAGAGGTAAATCGAATGATAAATCTCAGTTAGCCCCATTGACTACTATTTATAAGAAGGTAAATCAGAAAATTACGAGAAGCTATAATTGGTCATACGAGGAAGGCATTGCCTCGGCTTTACCTAGATTCGATCCTTCGTCCACTTTAACAAATCTATCCTATACTAACCAACTCAATTATACACTAGAGACATTGAAATCATAATTCATACTCCATGAGGTATGGACTCATAAAGAGAGTCAATGATAAAAAATCATTAACTTTCTCATTCGCGAAACCTTTTGAAAGCAAAGATAAAGTTTTTTTTTAACAGGAAATAAGAAATAAGTGTAATAAAAGATTTGCAACAATTATAAGGTAAAGGCCTTAACCCCAAATATAAAGCAAATAAAAGTAACTAAAAATAATTTGTTAGGGAGAATCAAGAGAGCAAGAGCTTTTTATTAGAGATAATTGGTTTTTCCTTGTGTGCTCCCCTTGCACCTCTTTTATTGTTAGTGCTGCGGAAATGTTTTGGTTGCTGGAGGAGAGGGTGCACAGCGAATCTGCAAATTAAATATAATTTTCTCTTACTAATTACTTAGTAAGAACATTGATATAAGTAAAATAAATAAAATATAAAATAAGAGACATAATCATTTACTTGGTTCACAATTTCATATTGTTACTCTAAGACCTATGCACAATAAACCATCCACTCAAGAATATGTCAGAGGCGGAGAAGTCTTTTACAACAAATGAAGATAATAGAGAAAGAGAATAAAAAGAATTTGTTGAATGCATTGAAGGTTTTTGTCATAGTAGTGTGTTGTCATAGGTGTGGGTTTGTGAGGTTATGGAATCAATTAGATTTTTGGTTACTGTTTGTTTTGATTGGATCTATTAACTTATTGTTGGTTTGGATCCAGAAATAACCATTAGATTGCGGATCTAATTGGATTAGTTAACCCTGGGTTAGGTTAATCGGCTAAGGTTTTATTGATAGGAAAATTTATATATCGTTGTAATTAGAAATGTTATTTATTCTAATTTCAGGATATTGAACCGGATTTTTGGACGGAGGTTCTTTTCGGATACGGACCACTATCTAAGGCGGGTTTCTTGTCTTATCTTTTGTAGATAAGTTATTTGACAGGTATAGTTTAGCTATAGCTGGTAGTAATTTCTGTTATGCTTCTATATATGCCTTGGTATATCACTACTTGCTCATATATGTTGTATATCATTCTTACCTGATACCTGTTTAGTTCCTTAGCATATTGATACTTGCCATGCGTATATAGGTTCATCAAAGTAGTGATATACCGTTCTTTATTGGGCATTGTCTATACACTAGATATACCTTGTATGCATTAGCGTCATGCACCATTTTGCATGATTGCATGCTGGCGATCATCGGCTCCTTTGTAGTCTGAGCCCGTCGCCAGTTACATGATCTGCACACACTGCCACTCATGGGTTAGTGGTACATCAGGAGGGTGTGTGCAGTTGCTCTGTCAAGGCTCCGCTCGGCCGCTCAGGGGTAGTGGTTCCGCAGTGTGGTAGCATGACAGGGATCCCTCCTTCGTATTATGAGACGAGGAGATGAGAGCATTGCTCCCCCATATGACTTGGGGTAGGAGGATATATAGGTGTACTCCGACAGCATCCTGTCCACTCGGTCACTCAGGAGCAGTGATGACAGAGTGCACAGTTGTCATAGCCCTACCCACTCGATCTCACCATCGTGGTGACGGTGGCTGACTGACGTCAGGGGTGACCATGTCATTGCATCATGTGCATACTGCATGGATTGCACTTATGCTTGCTACATTTTGATTGTTGCATATGTTTGACATGCATATACAGGAGGCCTGATGCATTTTGGTAGGAGATTCTGGTATGTACAGCTCTTCCGTTCTTTCAGTTTTGCATTTCTTACTATCCCTTCAGGAGGCTGTACTTACATGATTATTACTGTTAGGGATAGTTTACTATACATGTCTACTAGATATCCGCTGAGTTCGTTGAGCTCACCCCGTTGATTTCATTCTTTTCAGGTTGATGTCAGTTTGGAGAGCCGCCCTGCTAGTCCCCTGTCGAGATGACCTCGACCCTTTGGTTTTTCTTTATGTTTTCGATATTTTGTGTCGGTATTGGTTCTTTAGGGTATGTGCCTACTTATACATGTTTGATTCTAGTGTTTTGTTATAGTTGCGAGTTGTGGACCTTATATAGTGTTTGTTATGCACTTTTGACATATGTTGTTTATGGATTGTGGCCGTGTAGGCTTATTTATGGCATTGTAGGTCTTATGATAGATATGTATCCAGGGAAATGACAATTGTTACAGGGGAGATGCTGCCGAAATTTTCGGACAGCCGTCTCCCGGGGCGTGACACAATGTTTTCTATTTGGTTCTGAGTCGACAGATCCATCATTCAACTAAATTCGCATATCAGTTGATTGATACTCTAACTCCATCCACTTTTAAGGCCAAGCTCATACCTAAATCTAATCTCTTCATTCTTACATAGACTCTCAATTAACTCTTCATCACAAAGCTTACCTTTCCTATAAAGACTCAAGAACTTCATTGTGCCTAAAAGCTACTTGTCTCTTGCACTTTCATGCCTAGAAGTTTTTTGCCATCAGGATTTCATCGTGCTTAGCATCTAGTCTCCCTAGACTATAAAGACTTCATGTCTTACCTAACATCTGATCTCCTTGACTTGATAGAACTTTATATTATCAAGTCTTTGATCCTTGACCTACTTGGGACTTCAATTTGTGAAGTATTCAATCTTCGTTGATCTATTTGAACTTCCGTTGTTGCACATCCAACACATGTAAGTTTTTTTTGCATCTACACACTTCACATGCACATATCAAATCAATAATATTTTCATAAGTTAAAACTTTGTCCAAATATCAAAATCACATATCAATCACATGCTTAATACATAATCGCACCAACCGAATCTAATATAACATGAAAGTCTAATGCACGAATCAAAGATTACAAAGTTACGTTACTCTCTCCAATTCCTATTACTTTTAGCTTGCAATTCAATTTACAACTGTTTGAATAAGATCATGAACCACTAAAGAAAGAAAGATCCAAATTAGTTTCAAGTTTTCATCAGTAAGCATCTACCCATGGCAAATCACTTTCAACCTAGAGATAATATATAGCTAGAAACTCCCTAAAGAACTCACTAAGTTATTTTATTTTATTTTTATTTAGAGTTAAACTCCAGCAAAATAATTTAAGCGAGTTGAGTTAAAATTTTATCAATCTATTTTAACTCGACATTTTAACCTAGGCCGCAATTCGCATGGGTCAGTCGTGGATTGAGAAAACTTAATTTTTTTCTTTAAAATTTAAAATTAAAATAGAAAATTCAATGGATTAGTGAGCTTGACCTGTCTAAACTGCAATCTAAACTTAAAATTTTCAACTTGATCCATTTAAACTATAATTCAAACTTAAAAATTTTAATATTTTCTATACTTTTTTATTTTTTGACAAGTCCGTAGGTTGGCCCGTATAATCCACAACCCATCTTAGGTTAAGTTGGATTGAAAATTTTTCAACCCATCAAGTTGGTAGGTCAGTTCTATCTCATCTTGCTATATGACGGATTTTTTATGGATTGATCTGCCGCGTCATGGATTCACTTGTCTAAATTGTAATCCAAACTTAGAAATTTCAACTTGATTCGTTTAAACTATAATCCAAACTTAAAAATTTTAATATTTTCTATACTTTTTTATTTTTTGACAGACCCGTAGGTTGATCCACCTAATCCGCAACCTGTCTTAAATTAGGTTAGATTGAAAATTTTTTAACCCGTCAAGTTGATGGATTGATCCGTCCTACTCTGTCATATGATAGATTTTTTATGGATTGATCTGCTCTCATAGATTGATCAATTTGATAACTCTAAATTTAATAATTGGGCAGCTTCATCATTTGGAGTTTGGTTTCACCATTCCAGTCTTCTTCCTGTTCCAAACTGTTTTGTCTTCGAGGGGGCACAGGCAGGTTGGTACCAGCACAGCACAGCACAGCACAGCACAGTCTCATGCACCTCCATGCATGTACAGTACGCTGCCAGCCAACTCTGCTTCAATCATTGCTCGTTCTCTTCGTCGAGCTCATAAAATGAGGGCGTCCTCTAACAGTTCCAGTCCAGTCCCACCAGACAATGGAAGCTAGATCGAGAGGACCATTTGTGGGGAGGGCTGGCCGATCCAGAACTAGAGCTAGCTACTTCTTCACAATCACACAGTAACATTTCTAGTAAAACTTTAATTGTTGGACGTCGACCTTCGTGGAAATGGAAAGGACACGTATGTATATATATATATACTCTACATTTCTGCTAGATCAATATAATTGAGCAGTAGTACTACTGGATCACTGATGAGCTGCTATATAATGCTGCACTATTTCTGGCAGTCACAAGTAGAATAGAGCAGTACGTACTGATGCATGCATGGGTCTCTACCACTGTGGTCCTTAATTCATCGATCCAACGCCATGTTGTTGGTGTAGCTACATTTGCAAATGTATAGCAGATTCAACAGTTCTCTTAGCTTGGCGTTGCATATGGTGTAGCTATACAAAATGTCGGTCTGTCGGTGGTATCATTTTTCGAATGCACCTCGAACAGTATACATTAGGAATCCGTTACCTTAGCGACCCTACACGATTGATTTCATGATCATCTGTGAGGAGGTAAATCGGAAAACTACATATGACCACTACGGGGAGGACATTGTCTCAATTTTGCTGAGATTCGATTCTTATCCCCTTTAACAAGTCTACCTCGCATTAATTAACTCAGTTATGTCCCGAGAACACATTAGAGGTCATCTCCAATCCAATGGAAGAACCTCAAAAGTAAGGGTTTTATGATTTCTATGTGTCACATTATTATTATTGCCGCGTCAAAAGTAAAAAACATACTCTTCTCTCCGCTATTAAAAAAAACTCCCTACGGCTTTTTATGGGATACTAAAACGGTAGGAAAATTTTGAAGATGCTGCAAACGATTAAATCATGTAAAAAAATTATTGTTTTTTAACAATATGGACCCACCGTCGGTCAAAAACTCGAGTTTGAAATATCAAACCTAGCCAAAAGTTTCAAAAATAAATTTTTTTGCCACAATGGTGTACAAAAAAGTGTCCATTGGAGATGCTCTTAGATTATTCTGACGTCGGATAGAATAACGATTATTTTAAAGATAGAAGATTAGAGGAGAATAGTAGACAAAATAAATACAAGAAGTTGGAAAAACAAAAGAGAAATCTGCGATGACACCGTTTCTTGATTTTGGCCGAAAAAGAAAATTTTATTTAATAATCAAAAGTTAACTGAAAACAACTAAACATGCGTATAAATAGACTAAACCAAATCTTAACTTGAAAAAGTCAAAAATATCTTAAAATTTTAAAAATAAATCAAATAAATAATGAAAAATATATATTCAGAGCTTCTGAAAAGACACTAAATGATGTATGATTGATTCAAAAGTGGATTGGTATGGATTTCACTCGGTACTACATAAAGATCTCTGAAAGAATTTTGATTAGGAACCGACCTTGTCTCATTCTAATATCCAAATAAAAAATTATGATATATTAAAGTTCAACTCCTCTTGTCGTCCCTCGTAATTATTAGCAAAATCTTAATCCTTGAGATTGAAAAAGCTAAGTACAGTTGATGATAGATAGAAAAGATATGATGAAAAAGAGGTTATAGTTTATAGCTAGTGGGAGAGGTGACTTGCTCATTGGTTAATTGGATTGTACCACTATGCACTTTCATTGGATCACTTGGGGATGATCCAATTATACTAGTTCAAAGCACTAGTTGGTCGACCTTGACATGTCGAGTCAGTTAGTGCACCACTTTAGCGAATCAATTATATATACAAAGTGATATATGAGGTGAAAGGTAGGTTCTTGCATGACAATAAACAAATATGCATCTTACCACAACTCGCAAATTATAAAGTGTATCATATTGTACCTCATCTAGATGTCCAATTCTTGCGATCTGACTAAGTCTCTTATACTATGAATGGTACATATGGTGCATTTTGGGTACGATTGGACTTCATCACTAATGACTAATTGGTTGTCTTGATAGAATCAAAAGAAGAAAGAAAAACTTAAATTTGGCATCATCTCCTTCATTTACAATGGAATTAGGAGGAAGGAGATTGATTGAATCAAAGGGATATTCCCTCATTGCTCCTAAGCTCGAGCAACGGTCATCGGCTAGGGCTTGGGTTTGTTGACCGTACGTAGGTCAAGAACCACCATGGAACGATGATGAGTAGTAATTGGTTGTGCGAAGGTGAGTGAAGTTATGATCAATGAATAATGAGGTTTACAGTAATTTTTCCTCTTCTAGCCTTTTTCTATTCTTTGACAAAGACAATAATAAGGTGAATTGGCTAAAGGAGATCGATGATGGTTATCGATCCATTCAATATAATATATAGTAGGAACTCGAAAAAGGATGAATGTATTAGAGATCGATAAATTTATATAAAACATCTAATTTACTCATTTGTTCATCTTCTAAATTAAGGAGGGATAATTACAAAAGGAATTCATAACTTCTCCATCTTATCTTCTCATGGAGATAGGAGTTGTGTTATGATCACAAGTTCTATGATACCACTAGATTAGATTATAGATTGATCTTAATATAAATTCAAATCTACTATTTCTAAAATTCAAAATTATAAGTCAACTTGATAAAATCTTTATCTCTCTTCATAGAATAGTACAAATATATATTTCAAAAAAGACAAAAACAATTTAATGAGGTTTAACTTAAGAAAACATAATAAAATCAATCAAAATGATTGTTTATACTCAGTACAAAAAATCACTACTCTCTATAAGTGATGTAGGGGTGATGCATGAGGATTTAAATTTCAACAAATCATAACTTTTGACTCGGATATCAGAACGAGGCACGATCAATTTCTCATTGAAGCTCTTTAAGAGACCTTTATTCGATACCAAATAGAACCCATACTGACCTACTTTTGGACCCATCAGATATCATTTAGTGCCTTTTCAGAGGCTCCGAGCATATTTTTTTTACTATTTATAATAATTTTTTATTTTTAGAGTTTTAGGGTATTTTGACCTTTTTAAGTTAGGGTTTGGTTTAGAGTCTATTTATACACATATTTAATTATTTTCGACTATCTTATAATTATTGAATAATTTTTTTCGATAAAAATCCTAAAGACGGCATCGTGTCACAGTTTCTCTTCATTTTTTCAACTTCTCGTATTTATTTTTTCTACAATTCTCCTCTAATATTTCACCTTCAAAATAATCACTATTATGCACTGCGTCAATAAGCTATCTCTAATGCTCTCTAGACACCCCAAAAAAATCTCAATTAAAAAAGATTTTCTTTTTCCTCTCATGGCTCTTCACACACCCCATGGCATCTTTTAGAGGTACAAAATGCTTCCAAAGTGAGAAAATTTATCGTGCTCTTGCTATTCCAGTCATCTCATTGCTAAAACTCTTCCTATTTTTTTTTAAAAAATGATTTATTTGATCTCTACGCCATTGTTAGGCCCTGTTGTCAACTGCCAACTTAAAGAGACTCATGTTCATCTCGTTCACGCAGAAGTACAGATTCAGCTAATCTTCATAATCGAGTTGATTATCTCTCCTTTTTTTTTTGGTATGAATTTTGATCACACATAATTCATCGGCCGTGAATGATCAGAGAAAAAGATAAGCTTTTTCTGTGTGCAAAGATGAAAGAATAAACAAAGAAAAGCCAAGAGATGAAGCTGCAATGGATCAGCCTGTTGGCGGTTTCCGTAACCGCTCACCGGCGGTTTCCGTAACCGCCTACTACCACCACGCCTCTCTCCACGAAATGCACGTTGTGCACTCCGTGGAAGGTTGTTCCCCTCCCTATTAAAGGGAGAGGAAGAATCTGCGATCGGGGGGTGCTGATCAGAGAGGTGAGACGAGGCTAGAGGTGCTACTGTGCTTGGTGGTGTGTGCGTCCAAGATCAAAGGAAAAGCGACACTGCCAGAGCGGAGACGAAGAATACCAAATCGGAGGATTTAGTTTGTGAAATCGTGAATGGATCAGCAACAAAAGCAATCACAGCTGCCAGAGCCGGAATCACGCTACAACAGGTAAAATTTTACACTGTCCCTCTCAAACCTTCTTTTCTTTTCTTGGATAGAACACGAATAAGATCAAGAAACGATCGAGAGCTTAGTTCAATTCAGATCACTGCATTGCATTTTCTTGTGCCAAATTAAGGCTAGCTGTTAAATCTTTTCAGAGCTTTACTTCCTCCTCATGGTGAAAGCAACAGTGTCGCTGATGATCGCAACCTTCCTGTGCAAAAGGGAAGGAGACGTCCCTTTCTCTCATTTACTCCACCACGTACGCCCTCCTCTTCTCACCTTCCTTGTCACTTAATTTGATCTAAGCATCCAGCTCTCTATATATTCCTCTAGTTAAACTCTCTCATCTGAGGATTGAACATACCCACAAATATAAGAAACAATTAGGCCATGCAGTGCCTCCGGACTCCTTCCTCTGGCACTGAGAGTAGCAAGAAGAAGAGAAAGAAGAAGCAAGAGAGGGAAGGAGAAGCCATGACTGACAAGAGGGACTACATCCGTGTCCGAGCTCGCCGGGGCCAAGCCACTGACAGTCATAGCTTAGCCGAAAGAGTAAACAATTGTTGCTCTTCTCTTTGCCTTTTAGCTACTCACTGGGCGTGTTAACTTGTTGATGGTGTGCAGGTTCGGAGGGAGAAGATCGACGAGAGGATGAAGTGTTTGCAAGGCTTGGTGCCCGGTTGCAACCAGATCATGGGAAAAGCCAGCGTTCTCGATGAGATAATAAACTATGTGCAGTCTCTCCAAAGCCAAATCGAGGTGCATGTGTGCTTTCAATAAGCTGAATTGTGGCCAGAATTTATGAGTTTTGTTCTTGTGTTTTCTTAGTTTCTGTCAATGAAGCTGGCTGCTGCAGATCCTGGAATGCACTGCATTAGCAGTGAAGTGTTAGAGGTCATTTAATTAGTTCTTGCACCTAACAAATTGGTCTGTTTAATTTAACCTCAGTGCTGAAACTTTCCATGTTCGATCGAGTGATGCAGTTAAATTCATCCTGCAACTCCAGCAGCATTGCAGGAATTAGCCTGCCGGCCATTAATGGTCAGTTGGAGTTCTTGCAACCTGCCATGAATCCACAGACGATTCGGGTCCGAAACACCATCTCCTGCTTCAATGTAATTGCCTCTACACCATTGGAGATCTTTCCTAAGAGCTTAAGATTTTGTTTCATATGCTGATATGAAACTTGATGAAAAACCTCAGGTTCTTGGGTCATCTGCTGGGGATGAGACCTGTATGAACTGCTTCCCTGGCCTCGAATTCGAATTCGACCGAGGGAAGGACTCGGAATTAGACAAGGGGGGAAAACTGGTGATTGGCAGATCCAGGAACATTGGTCCAGAGTGAAAAGCGTTTTCAAATTTGGGAGATCTGCACACTCGGAGGGCTCATGTCACAGCATCAACTGAAAGTCCTCCTTTTCTATCAAGAAAAGCAGAATTCCATGCTGAAGCTGCATGAAATGTTTCTTCTCTTCCTCCTGTTTTCCATGCAGAGCTTAGGGCTCAGATTTCACACCTGAATTGGGTGTAGGATTCTCCTGTCTCTTTAATGGTCTTGCAGACGGTTATCTACATCATAATCTTCTTTAATGTTCTTGCAAGAAAGTGTGTGATAGTACACCCATTAGGAGAGGAATTTATTAGGGTAATTTATTACATGGAAGAGTACAACAACAACCAACAATAATATAAAATAAATTTTATATTATTTTATTATTACTAATTAAGTCTTTTTTTATCTTTTTCATCTTCATTTGATGTGCATATTTATTATAATTCCATATTGTCTAATTGGAGTATTTATTGATCGTGTATATCCATACCATTTTAAATGTGTCTCCCTAAATTTTCTTTCAATATATACAATCTTGATTTTCTCTTAAAAATATTCTCATTTTTTTTATCAAGTTCATCCTTTAATGTTCGCACATCTACTTTAATATTCTCATATGTACAAGTCTCATCTTTTGTTTATGTACTCAAGTCATAGTTCAACATTTAGTTTTTATAACATAACAAGTTTAACCGTCATTTAATAAAATTTTCTTTTCAGTTTTAGAGATACTTTACTATCACATGTCTGATGTTATCCTTCTATTTCAACTATCCTATTTGTATTATATGTAATACATCTCTCTCAATCCTTCCATCATTTTACAAAAATAATCCTAAATAATTAAAACTTTACAGATAACTCATCATCTCGTATCTTAATAATGATCTCATTACGTATAACATTGTTAAAGTTAAATTTCATATATGTCTTTACTCTACTAAGTCTAAAACCTTTCACTTTCAACGTTTCGAGTTTAACATTTACCCCTTCACACATTTCATCTACTAAAATAATATCATACGTAAATAATATATACTACAGTATTGTGTCTTAGATGTATCCGGTAAGTTCATCTATGATTAATATAAAAAAATAGGAACTTAGAGCTTATCCTTAATATAATTTTATCTTTATAGAAAATACTTCAGTTAATCCACTTGAAGTCTTCACTTTTGTCATTGCATCCTCATATATATACTAAATTAGTTCAATATACTCTATAGTAACACCTTTCTTTTTTAGAAATTTTCATATAATTTTCCTTGAGATTCTATTATAAGTTTTTTCTAGGTTAACGAATATCATATGTAAATCTTGCTTTTGTTCTCAATACTTTTTAACTAGTTATTTGAGAAGGTGTATTCTATTGTCGACATTTTAGACATGAATTCAATTGATTTTCGATCATCATGGTCTCTTTCGTTTTTTATCATTTTTCTAAAATTGTATAGTATAACTGATTAGTTTAGTACCCTTATATTTTGTACATCTATTTTGTTCTTATATAAGAGAACTAGTATATTTACCCTTCACTAATTAAATTTTTTTAATTTTTAATATCAAGTTGAATAACTTTGTAAGTTATTCAATATCTTATTTTCCTATGCACTTTTATACTTCTACCGTAATATCATCTAATCCAATTATTTTTTTCATTTTGCATTCCATTTAAAATTTATTCTACTTGTGAAGTTTGAATTCTACAATAAAAATTTCAATTTATACTCGTTTGACTTATTTAAATTACTTAAGTTAAATTGATTACCTAAACTTTCATTAAAAAATTGATAAAAATATCTTTTTCATTACTCTTTTATATTCTCATCATTCAATAATACCTTATTGCATTCATCTCAATGCATTTTATTTGGACAAGATCTTTTATCTTTCTCTTTTTCACTTTAACTATTCTATAAATGTCTATTTCTCCTTTTTTTTTATATCCAATTGTTGAAATAAGCGTTCAAAAATTTCATTCTTGGTTTCATTCATTATTTTCTTAGTCTCTTTTTTTACTACTGTATATTTTTTAAAATTTTCTTTTCTTATGAGTGTATAATACCTTATATGTCATTTATTTTTTTATTCACTTTTTTCTCTTGTACTTTCTCGTTCCATTATTAAGTTTCTTTACTTGGTAGTATATGCCTCTTTGGCTCATTGAGTACACTTAAAGTCCCTTTCAATTTTATGTCATTTCATCTCATGCTGTATTCGAGTTGCTATATATTTCTTCTAAATATTTGTACCCCCACCATCTTCTTAAATATGCTTTACTTTCCATCTTTTAACTTCCACAGCTTAATTCTAGAAGTCGTGCATATTTTTCTTTTATTGATACTATATTTGAGGTGCATATCAACTACTATTAAACTGTGTTGGGTAGTTAAGTTGTCTCTATGGACGACCTTATACTTTTTACAAATCTTTCTATCCTTTTTCCTAACCATAAATAAGTCAATTTGTAACTTATTATTCTTACTTTTGAACGTAATCAAATGTTTTTACTTTTCTTTAAAAATATATTAGCTAATATGAGTTTATATTCTATCGCAAAACCTTATATAGTTTTCCTTTCTTCATTTCTTATTCTAAATCCATAAGCCCTATGCACTCTATCATATTCATCATTTTTTACTTCTATATGTCCTTTTAGATCTCTCCTATTAAAATCATTTCATTTTGATAGAATATTTTGTAATACCTCATCTAGATCATCCCAAAATCTATTTTGCATCTTTATTTAATCCTATTTGTCATACATATATGTTAATTATATTAATAATTTTTTTCGTTATTTTATCTGAGTTATAATCCTATCTTCATTTCAAACTATACTACTTCATCTTTTAATAAACTATCTATAATAATACCTACTCCTTTGCTAAGTTTACTATTCATGTGTACTATAAGTTAAAATTCAAATTCTCTATTATCTTTGCTAATTATTGAATTTACTATCTTTATTGCATTACCAATGAGTGTTCTTATATTTTATATTTCAAATCTTAGATAATTAATTTTCTATAATACTTATTTTTATCCATGAAATCTCTTGCATATTTAATATTACATCTAAATTCTCATAGAGATATAGTGATCTTTGTTGAGATATTACAGTCGAATCCTACAACGCGTTTCTTCCAAGGAACAACCTAGCATTAACATAATAATTTGATAGATTCATTCATTGAACATTTATCTGAATTCAATGTTGGTTGATAACCTAATGCGACACTCATCCTTTTTTATTCGGACTTGAACTGACAATGACGGATCTATATATCTACCATTCAAGAAGAGAACTAGACAAGAATAATCCTACTTTCACTACCAAACTACCAATAAACTATCTGCAATTCAGGATATCGTTCACTATTTAAACAAAACAATATTTTTCCAAGACAACAAGAACCTTCATCTAGCCTATGAATCTCATCAAGATGCTAACTTATGATCACTTGTTCATCCTCCATATTTTGTCTTGTGAAAAGTTTTTCACCGACTACCAAAGTAAATCGAAAAGCGCAAATGGATTCTGAAGAACAGTTCAACTTCACAAGCTTTTCAAATTTCCGAGGTGTAATATGTCTTAAATGAGATTTGAACTTTTGCTGTCCAAGAAGTCTATCTCACCTCTTACAATCACATCATAGTCCCTAGGTTCTTCTTTTTGTATAGTCACTTCTTTGAATCTTGAGTTGCTTAACCAATGGTAACAATTTGAGATCCGGCGATTTTTCTCTTGGCTATGATGACATTCCAATGGTTTGCAAGAGGATTTTAATTTGGTACTTTAATGTAGTTGGCAAGAATTTAAATTAGGTTTATCTTGTATTTTCCATTTGACTTGGCATATCACTCGTAAAACTCAATTAACACTTTAATACACTATGCAACACTGCATAAAAGGTGAAATTCGACACTATAGCAGCCCCACACCATCTGCCTCACGACCATCTGTGAAGAGGTAAATCAAGAAACTACAATTGACCACTACGAAAAAGATATTACCTCGATTTTACCAAAATTCAACCCTTGCCCATCACTTTAATTCACTCATTCCTTACTTCCAAAGCATGAAAGGCTTCTATTTACGTGAAGATTTTAGCTCTGCCTTTGTTAGTGCTTACTCGTAATATTTACTTTATGCTTGTATGAGAAATTTGTTTAAAATAATCTTAGGGATAACCAATCCAGCCCTACGAAAATTCTATCTGTCCCCAAGGATAAATCCCGAAAGTGACACAACAGTACTCCACCAGCTGACCTCCGCGATCTTCATCGTCCCTATAAGACCATTCCAACCATTTGATCTTACATGCTAGAGATCACATCAATTCATAGACAAATTCACTAATAGACCGATTGGTTGATTGTGTTGCACTACTTAAGCTTATAATACTTGAACCCACATGCAAATCAACAAATCTACTGATGAAGATTAACTAAAGTGGAGGGAGGGTGATTGGTACATGGTAATAAGATTAAACTTGCACCTCAGTGCCAATTACAAAGTGTAC
>NW_027431527.1:0-7186 GCF_044706935.1 Curcuma longa
CCAGCTCATAATCCCAAAAATACCCGAACCCTAGCCTTACCTTTCGGCTTCACCTTTTCTCGTTCTTCCTCTTGATTGCGGTTGGACACCAAACAACAAATCTCGCAGCCGACCAAAACTCCAATCGAGCTCCTGATTCAAATCCAAGCTCTGAAATCCGACGAAACCCTAGATCTAAGTTCAGAGTCAAGCATAAATCGAGATGAAACTTCGATTCTTACCTGTTCTGTTTCTTCCCTTCCGGTTCGCGTCGATTACGACTGACTCCACTCCCGATCAGCGTTCCTTCCCGGCGAGAATCGATCTCCGACAACCCGATCCCAAGTCGTCGACGTTTCCCAGCTCTTCTCGTCAGCGTCGGCAGTGAACCAGTGGAGCGAAGCTCGCGATGGGGAGGCGACGAAGTGGCCAGATCGCGATTGGAAGGTTACTGTAGGTTTCTATAGGATTCCTAACGGGTCGGGTCGGGTTGAGGGTTAGGATCCAATACCCATTAATCTATTACCAATTGGGCCTAGTTAATTGACAGCCCAATTAACTCTTTAATCAAGCCCAATTACTTTATTAAATCTAATTAGGCTCAATTAATTTCAATTAACCTTTTTAATACCCTATTGTTTCGGTATTTTACATTTTCAGTATCCATTTCAATTTTGGAACGAAAATTCCATCCAACTTCGTTCTCTACCATTTTATCGGACAAACTTATTCAACAACTCTTTTTTTTCTTGATGATATAATATTCAGGTACACATTCCTTTAGTCACGTAATGTCCGATGAAACCTCTAAATATTGTTAGAGGGAATAAATCAGCTCCGAGGCATAGCTGAGTTGGTTACGACGCAACAGATTTACAGAAAAGGTCAAGGGTTTGAATCGCTGGCGAAGCCAGACAATACCCTCCTGTATCGTGACCAACTGCAGTTTCTCGATTTACCTTCTCACAAATGATCATGGAGCCGCTAAGGTGGCGGATTCCACCTTTTTATAGAAAAGGGAATAAATCTATTTTTAAAAAATTATATTTAACATAGACATCAACTGCACTAGCACTTCTCCTCACTTGGACAACTTGTTCGAGCACTCGACAATTCAATCCACTGAACAACTTAGGCACTCGATACTCGACAGACTTAAATTCTGAGTAGTTCAGTCTTTTTTGACAACTTAATCTTCCCAATTTGATAATTTTGAATTCGCACGTCAAGATCATCTCAACCTATCAGATAAATCTGAATTTCTAAATTTAACAACTTTAAATTCTACAAGTTTATTATTTGTGATAATTTTCTCCAATAATAAATGCCTCTCCTGTCCTCTAGTCATTGATGTGATGTGGTATAAGAAGAAACATGCTTAACAACAAATATGAGAAACTATCATAATTTCTACCAAGAATATTACTTACAGGAAACTCTTTTACTTCTAAGAAATTTCTCCTTTGTTCTCGTTATTTACTCCAAATTTTGCATGCATATCTGTGCCCAACAAATATAATAGGAATATTCTTAGTATTGAACTTCTTATGTTATGTTGTTGCTTTAGTGGAAAATAAATAATAAAAAAATCACAATGCTAATACAAATATATATCATATGATTTAAATGAAGCAAAAGATGATTTTACTCATTTAAATATCTTTCATCATCGATTCCGATGAATTGTATCGTGACCAACTGTAGTTTTTCGATTTACCTCTTCACACATGATCGTGGGATCGACCGTGTGAGACTGCTAAGGTGACAAATTCCACCTTTTACATAAGACCGAATTTATATATAGACGGCCCCAGTTCATGTGTGAATCTTCATTATTACTATATATATATTTTTACCTTCTCTCATCTATTTACCTTCTCTTCTCCATTTACATTCTCTTTCCCTAATCAAATCTTCCTCAAAACTTCGAAATCCATGATGCTATTTTCACGGTCAATTGTGTCACTGTCGATCGACAAAATTTAAAATTTAGTATATATTTGAAAAGCCCATTATCAAAATTTCAAAGTAATATCGTGATCTTTAGATGAGCCTTCAGCCCCTGTTTCATGTCGGAGCTGCACACGAACTTGTCATAAACCACAATGCAACTTGGGATGCAGGGACTTGGAATGGAGATTTTTATGAAATTTTGAGCTCAATTCCAATCCTAAATCAAGATTCGGAGGTTGTTTGACGGTGAGCAAATTTGTGGATTGATTTGTGCCATTTTGATTCGATTTTAATATCAATAATTGATATTTGTTGTATCTTTACATGTAAGTATGAACTTTATATCGATTTGAGATATTTAACAAATTTTTAAATTTATTTGGGCATTTTTCAAAAATTTCAACTTGTTTAATCGGAGATTTTTAAATTTCTAATATCATATAATTTAATATTTGAATGTTTCGGTTCATTAGAATTGTAAATGCCAAGTATAAAAATCTTAGTTCAAGTTTTGAAAATTATATACAATGTATAATAATTATTTTCACTACTAGTATAGGACTCCTGATGATGCGGATGTCGTAAATGACGTGGCTCCCTCTGGGATAAAAATCAAAAGTCATGTGAAGGTCAAGATCTAAGCCGATGTGACAATTTTTTGTCGCCATATTTTGGAATGAAAATATTATTTCGTTGCAAAATTTTACGACGAATTTGGCGACGAATTTCAAATTTTTCATCGCCCAATAGTTGCGACAGGCTTTTCGCAATGAAAAACTTTTTATCGCCAGATTCGTCGCAAAACCATTTAGCGATGAAAATTTTTTATTTTTTCATCGTCAATTTCGTCGCAAAATCCCTGTTTTTTTTGTAGTGCAAGCCAGGTCAACATGGACCCAATCCCACCAGAAGGAGATATCTGACACCTCGGATTCAAACCGTATCTTGGGCGTAGCATGGGTTTAGTCCATGATTCGATTTGGGCTCCCGAAGCCATCTCAAGCGTCTTGTCGTCTAGGCCAGCTGCACTGTCTTAGCCATCTCAGTCGTCTCATCTCGGCCATCTCAGTCGTCTCGTCTCGTCTCAGCCATTTCAGGCGGCTCATCTCGATCAACCTCGTCAACGCCATCTCAGTCGTCTCGTCTTGGCCATCTCAGGCATTTTGTCTCGGCCAGCCTCATCTCAGCCATCTTAATTGTCTCGTCTCAGCCACCTCAGACGTCTCATCTCGGTCGCCCTCAACCACTTCATCTTGACCACTCCATCTCCTGGGGTCCGTCCTCATATCTTCAGTGAATAGTACCTTACATAGCTTGCTAAAAGATAACGCGAATATTCTTATGGATATATAGCAGTCCGAGGACATACAAGTGATTATAAGGTTGTCAAATTCGGTCCCCTCAGATATTCCTTTTTCTGCATAGGGAATACAAGTTTGTCAGACCTGGTCCTCTCGGATATCTCTCTTTTTGCACACAAGGTCAAAAGGAAGCAGTTATCCAACCCGGTCCCCTTTGCAGGTTGCTATGGGGATAGGAGGAGCAGGCTATAAAAGATTCAACCCACCGCCATATTTGAGGTTTGCTTCCAAAAACTCTGCTAGCACCATCTTCTCTCCTTTCTACATTTCATCATCTTCCTCGGAACCCTAATTTGAGTCTCGGAGTGGCTTGCCGGGACCCCCAACACCAGTCTAACCTTTTCTCTAAAGTGTGTTTCAGGTTCGAATAATCTCCCGCACCTTAGCTCATCTAGGAGGTTGCCTACGTCGAACTGTTTGTTGATTGACGACTTGACCATCCGTGATATTTAATCAGAACAACTCCCAAATCTAAAATCCTAACTAGATCTACTCCTGAGATGAAGGGAGATAAATCACGATGCCGAACCTAGGTGGGAGGGCTTTAAATCCTCAGGGAATGAACCTCGCGGGACTCGACCCTTATCCGGTGAAATAACTCTGTCACCCAAGTACCAACTCACTTACGTCCATGGAGGTGTATAACATGGTTTAAAGCTCATAACATCGATTGTCCATGGACCAATTTTTAAGCGCATCACTGTCGAATAAAAATCCACTAATAGCTCCCTTACAAGGAAATAGAACAAGCCTCTATGACCCTAAGATAAAGTCTCTACAAGAATAAGACCTTCATTGGGGAATCGATTCTTCCCTTGTGATTAGGTTTGACTATGGTGTTTGAATGATTTGATGATACAACTCAGGCTATAGGTGTAATTGATAGTGGCCCATCAAGTGTACAAGTTGTTTCGTGTCGAATTGGAGATTGAAGTGATCATGCATATTAAATGTTGGAGACCAAGCTTAGAGGATGACAAACATCATGCTAGAGTGAAGAGTCAAGAAGGGATGTGACTCATGGATGGCCATTGAGCTTAGACGAAGGAACTAAAGATTTGTGAATCTTTTAGTGGTTGCATGTGTTTAATCTTAGATTTTATTTTTTAGGTATAAAATATATATGTTGCAAAAACTTTGTTAACTTAAGTTTCATACCTTACGATGTGTTTATGATTATTCTTAGTTTATCGCAAGTTGTCTCAATTAACATGAATTACAATGCCAATACAATAACTTGTTTCATGCCTATCATATCAAATTTCCTACTCATTTGCATCTAGACTATCATGAAAATCTACCTAATATCATTTTGAAAGTTTGTTTAATTTTATGGAACAAAGTTGACACTTAATGACATTTTTGAAACTCCTATATGACTTTAAAAAGGAAAAAAAATGCTCAAATGATTTTTATCCATTGCATATTTGACATCTTTATAGTGTATGACAAAAAAAGAGAAATATTGAGTTTAAGTTAGTAAAGCTCCTTCAATTAGAAAACAAAGCCATCACCTCAAAGGTAACATGACTTCAGGGTGTGTGGTTCCAAAGATGCTTGAATCAAGGAGTAGATATGGTCAAAAGAAGACTTTGAGTCTTCAATTACCTAGATGCCCTTCTCTTATGGTTATTGTTGTTTCTAACTTAAAGGGACTGTCAAATATAAAAAAGAAAATATTATTGAAAATTTATAGTTCCTCCCTTATGGTTGAACATGGTGTTTTAATGATTAGTTAGGTGTGTATTTAACATTCATGCATTAAATATGCAAGAGTTGTCATGCAAAATGACATTTGTAGATCAAGGTAATCATACGTATTAAGTTTAAAGGAAGAGGAACATTATGGATCAAGAGCCAAGAAGGGATGATGACTCATGGATGACCATCGAGCTAGGATGAAGGAACAAAGACATGTGAACCTTGCATTGAATGCGTGGATGTAATCTTCAATTTATTTTCAGGTTAAAACGTATTGATGTTGTGATTGCCTAGTAGAGAGTTGACTACCTAAGGCTTGTTAAGGAATCCTAGATGCATTAGGAGGTCCCCAAGTCATGTTTATCGATCGACTCAAGTCCTAGACTGTACAACGGCTTATACCAAGCTTCATGGAGTAATGAATGACCATACAGTGCAATTTGACATATAAGAGTTTCCAAAGACTGGAGAAGGCCATCGAGCAAATTAGGATTAACAATTTAGTGGATGTAGAGTTTGGATAAATAGAATGATTCTGTTTGAGGCTAATAGTCTATTAAATGAGTTTTTAGTTGACTCAGAGGATGAGAAGTCAAGTGGAGAGACTTTTTAGTCAACTAGATATATGGTTGTTTGGCTCCAACATTTAAATTTCAATCATCCAATTAAGTGAGCAAGGGTTGCAAGTCAATTAGAGGCATTCAATGTGAGTTAGTGAACGTTTGAGCCATGACTATATTGTAGGAATGTAATGACTATATAAAGGTATTGGTGCAATCATGACTCAAAGTGGTTAGATTTGATTATGAGTTTTGATGTGTCAGGGAAAAAGTTTAAGTTAGGTTTATATACTTCTAATGTGTGTGTAAAGTTATGTACAGACTTGGTAAAATACAAATGAAGATTTAGCACGATTAAGATTGATGATTAACTTGATGACTCGAAGTCCACAAGAGAACAAAAAAGGAATGGAATATCAGAGGGATTACATAACGAGCAACATCAAAGTAACAATGTTGATGACAGTCAGAATGAAGCAAATTACATATGTGAAGAGTGAAGGATATGTGGAACAAGTCGAGGGTTTGGTGTATCCAAACAACTTAGAATCTGATGAGAGATGACTTTGCAAAAGTCAAAATGCAAAGATAAACTCTTAAGTTATGAAGTCCAAAAACATATCACATAGATTAGAGTAGCTCTTAATTTAGGGGAAGGCTCGACCATCATAATGATCATAATTGACGATCCAATCGACTAAAGATGGATTTGATTAACTAGTGTCTAAGTTGACTTTAATTGATCAACCAACAAATACAAATGGAATGTCTTTTGTTTATAGCTGAATCGACTAGGTTGGATTTGATCGCCTTAGTAGTCAATTGATCGTATAACGGGAAAGTTAGAAGATGATCGTTGATCTAACATAGATAGATTACAATTATTCGACGACATAAGAGTTATATAACACGATCGATTGAAGTTGGATAAAGTCTACTAAAGTAGCCAATTAGTGACTACGAAAATAATCACATGAAAAATGCAATCATACTAATAGGAGACGTAACAAATATGAAGCTAAAGAAAACTTTGAAGCTATAAAAGATGACCATGGAAAGCTTGCAAAGGTTGATCCTTTGGGCTTAATTTTTTACATCTCTAAGTTCTTTTCTTGTAATTTTAAGTGTTGTGCCTCTTACTTTGTCTCACTTGTTTCTATTTATTATGAGAAAAATTTTGTATGATATTTTTTTATCTTTAAAAGAATTTAAGAAAAAAATAATTTAATGTTCTAAAATTTTGTAACCCGGCCACTTTGCATGAGATTCCATTATGATTCAGAATCGTCTATTTGACGATTTAAAAATGTTAATCCTTAATTTTAATCTTATTATGGTTCATAGTTCAAAATCTCTAATTATGATTCGATTTACAATTTATGACAAATCAATATATTATTTATATTTTATTTTAAAAAAATATTTATAAATTTATAAATATGAAAAATTATAAATTTTTAAAAAGCATGAACTTATTTAAGTTGTCTATCTATCTATTTAACATGAGGGATGGAGTCAGAAATTTTTATTAGGGGACAAAAGATGTGTATTTATATTAAGATGAGCCCTGTTATTACTCTCCATTCGCACTTCTATTCATCCCTCATTTTTATATCATACATCTTTTGTATT
>NW_027431528.1:0-3078 GCF_044706935.1 Curcuma longa
AACATGTCTTGGAAATAGAGATTGACATCAATCTACTATGACTTCTCATATTTTCTATACTCGAAGAAGGATCTCGAAGCTCTTCCCGTGCGACCGAGGAAGTGCTAGGAGGAGTGTGTGACACTCAGAAGCTTCCAAATCGATCATCAACAACACAAGAGTTTGCTTGTTTGTCTTACAAGTTATAGTTAAATTTATATTCCATGTACTTGTTCTAAAACTGTAAGATGGATTTCTCTATCTCCAGAAAAGTTTCGGAAAGGAAACTATTAGAGGACGAACGCCTCCCATACATAAGCCTTGGAGTACCAATCTTGAGAAGTTGAGAACCAAGTAAATCATGCGTGTATTGTTCGTTGTTCTTGTTGTGTATGTTTCCGCTGCTAACACTTTTGATAGAAAGAAGAAGAAACAACAAACTCACACAAGAAAAGCGAACAATTGAAATTCATCCCCCCCCCCCCCCTTGATCCCACATATCCTACAATTGATATCAGAGTCAGTCAACTCTCTATAGAACTAATCGCCATGGGAGCAAGGAGGCTAGGTATTGAGAAGGAGAAGGTATGAGTTTATATTTGAATTTTAAATTTCATATAATATATTTTAAGTGTAGAAAGAGATGACATTAAAAAATAAATATCATATTGATAAGATCCAGACAGCATCATCAGTGATAAAAGAGCAACCAATTCAAGGAACCCGGAGAAATAAAAAATAAATTTCGTACTTTAAGTGTCAGAGATCCGAATATTACAAGAAATAATATTCAGAGAAATAAAAGATAGGGAATAAGTCAGAATTAAATGTTGTAATTCCGGAGAAGAACTCAGAGAAATGCCCCTATTAATTTGCACGTTAAATTAAGTCTTTTAAATTCTTGAAAAGTGCCCCTAGATAATCCGAGGTAAATTTAAAAAGTTCAATTTTAATTTAGAATTAAAAAATAATTTAATTAATAAAAAAATCAATTTGAAAAATCAAATATTATCTTTTCAGTTAGATAATTCAAAAAATAATTTAATTAATAAAAATTTTAATTTAAAAAATTCAAACCTATACTAGTTGAGAATAAGCCTAATGTGATAATTCAAATTTAATTAATTTTAATAATACACATTTAAAAAATTCAAATCTAAATAATTTAATTAATAAAATACAAATCAGAATAAATCAATCCAGATAATTTAAATTAAATCTAATTAATTCTAATAATGTAAATTTGAAAAATTCAATTTTAATTAAAACTTAAGAATAAAAAATTATTTAATTAATAAATATGTAAATTTGAAAAATTCAATTTTAATTATTAATTCAGAATTAAATAATAATTTAATTAATAAAAATGTAAATTTGAAAATTCAATTTTAATTAAAAATTCAAAATTAAAAATAATTTAATTAATAAAAAAGTTTTAATAAATTAAAAATTCAAATAATTCTCTTAATTTTAAATTAAATTAATAAAAATAACCAACTCAATACAAATTAATAAAAATCTAGATAAAATATTTGATTCATTCAACTTGAATAATTTGAATAATTCATTTAATTCGAATTTAATTAAAATAAATCTAAGTTGATTAATAAATCTAATTTGTATAAATCAAATCTAACAAATTTAACTAATAAACCAAATTTAATTAATAATTTAACTCATCAAGATAAAATTAATTTGAACAACTCAAATCTAATTAATTTTAATAATTTAAATTTAATTAATAATTCAAATCATAACGTGGACCATTCAAATTTAACTAATTTAATAAATATGAAATTAATTAATAATAAAAATAAATCTAATTTGAACAATTCAATTCCAATTAAGTTAAATAATTTTAAATTAAATAATAAATTAATTAATCAAGATAATTTATCAAATCTTAAAAAGATAAATTCAAGACTACAAATACAAATATTAATAATTCAAATTTTAAAAATCAAGATAGTCATAAATTAATTAAGATAATTTCATTTTTAAAATTAAATTTAAAATTTTCAAAAAATAAAATTTCATATCTTAATAAGATAAAATCTAATCTTACGACAAATCCTAAACTTAATAATTTAAACCCTAAAAATTTAAAATTAAATCTTAAAAATAAATCTTTAAATCTTAATGATAGAAATTCAAATTTAAATAATAAAAACTCAAATTTAAAATTATAAAATCCATAACCTATAATTATGAAACCAATTAATAAAATAATATCCCAAAAAATAATAAAATTAATAAAAATTAAAATGTGTGAAAGTGGATTGACATATTTGTGGGTCCATATAAAATATATATATAATTAATAATTTGATACATTAGTAAAAATTAATTATGAAAATTATTTAATTTGATTAATATATAGATATTTATGATGTACATGCATATTTTATTTAATTAATTATCTCTATATATGTCATATCACACATGTTAGTTGTTTGTTTTTGCTTAACTTAGAATGATTAGTTAGGAAAAAAATTATTTGATTTTTGATGACCTAGTATCAAGATGCGGTGAGATAATAGTACGTCGTTAGGGATGCCCAATTTAAGTGTATCTAGATTGGATAAGAAGTATCATACTTAATGTACTCAGCTGAGAGGAATCAACTGAAACTATCACGTCACATCCTAAACTAGTTAAACAAGATTTTTTTTAAAAAAGGTTAAATATATACTTTCTTAAAAAACTTTTATCTAGAAGTGGTTATTGCTTCGATATTTAAGAAGGTCATGTGTCTCACTACGATTTGGAAATTAATTTTTGAAATGTGTATTTAATTAAATGATGGTTAAATTTAAATCTAACATAAGGTCAAATAATTTTTCAAAATTAAACTTAAAATTTAACTCATAAAATTGAGAAATCAACTCATAATTAAATTCATAAGGCAATGGTGTATTCTATGTATTGAGATATTTAAAATAAGTGTGAGATGATAAAGAACATTAAATTATAAAAGTTTTGAAAATATTTTTAACATCTATAAATTTATAATAATATTTTTTAAAAAAAATATTTTTAAAAATTAATATTTAATTAAACTTCATGATTGAGTGTACTTATAGATATATTTTTCAAATA
>NW_027431529.1:0-67278 GCF_044706935.1 Curcuma longa
CCTCATGGCCGATTCAAGTATCTATCTAGCCGCCTGACCATGCAGGTACTCGGAAATCCGACATCTTTGCAGGTACTCCGCAACTCGACTTGTATGCAGGTACTCGACAACTCGACCTATGTAGGTACTCGACAACCCGACCTCTATGCAATACTTGGCAACCCAACCTCTCTAAAGGTACTTGGCAACCCAACCTCCATCTCGGACGCACGACATCAGTCCCGGCCACATGGTTTCGTTCTTACTTTTATTACTGTACAACAATATGGTTTCATTCTTACTTTTATTACTTTACGATAGTATGGTTTCGTTTTTGCTTTTGTTGTTTTACGACATACTGTCTCATCCTTTCTTTGGTTGTTTTGCGACCATATGACCTTAACCCGCTACACAACTCTAATTCTGTTCTGCTGCTCAATGGCCACATGATCCTAATTATATTTTGCTCCTTAGTGGCCAAATGACCTTAACCTTTAGTACTCTAACTCGGCCAACCAGTCTCAACCCCGACCACTCAGCCTCAACCTTGGCTACACGATCTCAGTTTTGTTCTGCTGCTCAGTATCAACACGGCCTTAACCCTCAGTCATATAGCTCGACCACACAGCCGCAACTCTCAATTTTTTAACCCGGTAATATGATCTCAATTTAGCTCGCCCAAATGATCTCAACCCTCAATACTCCAGCTATGCCACCCAGCCTCAACCCCGGCCACACATCCTCAGCTCTGTTCCTCAATGGCCACACAACCTCACCTCTATTACTAAGCAGCCGCACGACCTTAGCCTCCATTGCACAACTTCATCCCTTCGTGCACCAGTCTCAGTTGCACGACCACAAGTCATTCAATTCGGCCACAAGACCTCCATTCAGTTGCTCGGACACACGACCTCAACTCTATGGCTTAGCGCCCCTCATTTTGCAAGCACAAGACTGCAATCGTGCACTCACTTTGAAAATATCTATGTTGGGAACATCCCCGCTCTACTAACACGGGACTCCAACTATGCACTTACTTTGGGCACATTCTCGCTCTTAAGAACTGCCCTTATCCTAATGATCACGGGATCAAACTTCTCTTCCGGATTGAGGTGGGGCCGACCTTCTAAGATCTGACCTTATTCTCATGACTGTGGGATCGAGCTTCTCTCCCTAGTTGGGACGAGATTAGTCTTCTTACGATCTAACATTTTTATTATTTTTCTCACGATCGAGAGATTAAACTTCTCTCCATTATCAGGGCGGGATTGATCTTCTTAAGATCTGACATTTTTATTATTATCCTCATGATTGCGAGATTGAGTTTCTCTCTTTGGTCGGAGCAAGATTGATCTTCTTAAGATTTGACATCTTTATTATTCTCCCGACCACGAGATCGAGTTTCTCTCCTTGATTGCAGCAGAATCGGTCTTCTATGATCTGTCTCTTATTAACCCAGCGACCACGGGATTGAGTTTCTCTCCTTGATCGGTGAGGGAGTGATATTATGATTTTCTTATTATCCCTACGATCTCTGTAAGCTTGAGTTCCTCTCCCTGGTCGGGCTGGGATTGATATTTTGGTTTTCATATTATTCCTACAACCTTCGTGGATTCGAGTTCCTCTCCTTGGTCGGTAGCAAGATTGATATTCTGATTTTCTTATTTTCCCCACAACTTTCACGGGATTGAATTCCTCTCCTCAGTCAGGGCAAGATTGGTAATCTGACATTCTTATTATCTTCATGACTGCGAGACCGAGCTACTTTCTTCGGTCGGGACGAGATCAAATATACTGTCCCATACTTATTCAATCGGATTTCATTCGACTTCACTTCTTAGTCTTAGAGAGGGGACATGTGATGTATCCCGGGTGAACTCGATCGGGCCGTCACCCTCTTCTACATCCCTCCGTAGGCCGAATATCCTCTAAGGGTCCTACTAGGTTCCGACCTCTCCATTCCGCTCGGCTACAATGATTCTTGGACGAGGAAGGATCCTTGTCGAACGGGATTTCATTGGCTCCAACCGCACACTCATTTTGGGAGCATCCTCGTTGGGAACATCCCCATTCTAATCGCCTGAATTAATGGTGTCGCCCAACAAGGAAGTTTTCTCAACTTATGCATATTTGATAAACTTCATATTTTTCTAATCGGACTTCTTTTGACTTTACTCCTTAGTCCGACTTGGAAGGGGCATGAACTTGATCGGGCCGTAGCCTTCTTCTACGTCCCTGTGTAGACCGAACACCTTCTAGGACTCCCACTTGGTCTTGACCTCTCTATCTCGCTTGGCTATAATGATTCCTGGACGAGGAAGGATCCTTGTTGAGCGAGATTTCATCGGCCCTAACCATGCACTCATTTTGGGAGTATCCCCGTTGGAAACATCCCTGCTCTAATTGCCTAAAATAATGGCGTTGCCTAGCCAGGAAGTTTTATCAACTTATGCATATTTGGTAAACTTCTTATTTTTCTAATAGGACTTCATTTGACTTTGCTCCTCAGTCTGATTTGGAGGGGGGATATGTGATGTATTCCAGATGAACCCGGTCGGATTTCATCCTCTTCTACACCCCTATGTGGGGTGAATACCCTCTAAGGGTTCCACTAGGTTTCGACTTCTTCATCTCGCTCGGCTACAATGACTCTTGGACACGGAAGTATCACTGCCAAGCCGGTTTTCTTTGACCTCAACCGTTGACAGTTCTTGATAGGCACAAAACTGACCATAGCGAAGTAACCTATGCCGAAGGCAACACTTGGCTAATGACCCGACCATGTCAGAGGTATGGTCCAATTAATGTCACCCACCTGCCGACCTGCGGTCCTTCGCTTGTGCAGTGGTTTATGTGGCTTGCGCAATAGCCTGCAGGTCCCTCGTGGCAGTTCACATGGAGATTTTATTTCGTTGGCTATATAAGATCCGATTATGGTAAGTGAAGGTATAATTTTCTTCTTGCGCGCAGAGGTTACTCTTCTTCCTTTCTAGTCGACTCTTCTCTCTTCTTGGTCTTGCATTTCCGCAAGCTCCATTCCTTAGCTCCGAGCCAATTTGACCGTTGGAGGGATCACGGCGGCCAAGCCGGTGCCTGCCGACGTGCTTTGAATCACAAGCGATTGAGGCTCGACTTGTCAGAGGACGTACACAATTGTGGGCCCAAGGAGAAAGAGAGTGGAGGAGTCTGAGCGTACGGAAGAGCACCATCAGTGGCCATGGTCTATGATTGAAGTTACTGCAATTGCACCAATGAATGTTGAGATTGAGAACCAGTACAGGTTGAATCTCAAGTAGCATAGCTTTCTCTTCAGTCTATACTTTAATTGTTTTGAGAAGTAAATTGTGATCCTTTGGTGGTTCTCTTGCTTCAGTGGATCATCATTGTGAACTGTATCTAGCCATTCCATCATTGGTCATCTTGCAAATCCAGATCAAATGTATATCTTAATGATTTTTCTCATCTTCTTAAATGGCTCATACTTGTAGATGCATGTAGTAGTTTGTCTGCACCATTTTTCCTGTGTAGAAGATGTGGTTTCACACCTTGGTTTTGATTAACAGAATAGGGCTAATTGCATTCACATATACTTGACGATGCCACTCTAGGGCTGTTTTTTTCCTTGAGGTTTAAGGAAAAATCTTCCTAATTGTATTATGACTCCTTCAAATTGGCAGAAATAACTAGATACAATTAATCCTCTTGTTTTGATCTCTTTTTTTTTTTTTGAGATCTAAAAGTCATGGTTTATAGACATGGCACTTCCTATGATTCCTCAAGTCGCCCAACAGCCTCTTGAGGTGATTGTTTGCCCCTCATTAGTTAATTGAAGCCATCCCTTATTTTAAGTTATGATATCATTGTGATAAATGTATGTACCTGGTGTCTATTGTTGATTCTTAATCTCCTCTCCTACTGAATATTACATTGACTATGCTGGAATCTTTTCTCCTTCACAAATATCATAAACAAAGTTCAATCATTGTAATAATTTCAAATTCATTCATGCTTGTTGTTTACCATACTAGTAACAAGCTGATTTCTTTGGCACCCTTTTTCTGTTCTGATGTGATTATATAATTTCCATAAACTTAATTACTTTCACAAAATATAAAATCATCACATAAGAAAGGTGAACTGGGTAGTAATTGTCTGGCTACAATAATTTTTCAAACAACTATTAGTATTATGGCTTCCACAAATTAGCCTCCAAGAAATGAGCTTATGAGAGAGTGTAGATTTAACTAAGAGAAAGTTAGATAGTTTAATGTCTACAGGAGAGTAAGTGGAGATGAGATTCTCTGGTACAAACTTAAATAGCAGTGAGAAAGGGCTGGGAATTACTAAATTAGCTATTGGATATGCAATCTAGATGTTTTGAGCACTGTAGTGATTGCTCACAAGTGTCAAGTCATACTGAGAGGCATGAAGCATGCCCCATCTGGCATGAGCATTGCAAAACCAATTTCAGTGGTCCTTGCCTTTTGCATACCAAGTTAGCTCTGCAAGTTGCCTCTTGATCTGATGCTATATGCTGTCTGTGTCAGACAGCTGACGGTAACCCTGTTTGCCTATTAAAAACTATGACCAGGTTGTACCTAGTCAAGTTCGACCAAACAAGGAAATCAGTAACTGATGGTTTCCATGTGCTAGGCATTTTAGTAGGGAATTATAACCCAATTCAATCAATTACATGCATTGTTAGGAGATAAAGCAAGTCTGTTTTGCAGTAGCCAGATTTAATATTATTGGAAGTTCCATACAAGAAATTAGTTGGATGCAACAAGACTAACTAGTTTATTTTACAAGGAAGTCTAATTTTATGCACCTTGGAGCTGTATGCCAACAGATACAAACACTTTGTATACTAGTTTAAACTCCAACATAATGCAGAGTTGCCAAAGCAATTCAAATATGCAAAAGAATTCCATTTAATGTGTGATAGCTAGATAGGACATACACGGATGTGCATTATTAACTTTCTGCTATATTGCAATAGAAAAGTGATATTTCATAAATCTACTGACGCAACTGCAATTATCATGATGCATCTTATATATATATATATATATATATATCATTTGATGGATAACGTAGTTCAAGAGATCGGTGTAGAACATATAGTGCAGGTAATTACATATAATGGTGCAAACTATAAGAGGGTCGGAGAGTTTTTGGAGCAAAAGTATTGAACATAATAAACTCAATATAGTAAAGAAGGTAGTGAAAAAAGATCAATAATTAACAAAATTCCTTTATAATCATCATTGGGTTGACGGATTAATGAGGAAATTTATTAATGGGGAGATTTTGCGACTAGGAACAACTAGGTTTGCAACTCATTCTCTTATTAAAATTGTTTTAGAAAAAGCCGGATTGAAGGCTATGTTAACTTTTGAAGATTGAAAAACCTCTCGATACTCTAGTACTACTGAAGGTAGGGAGGTACAAAAAATTATATCCACTAGATTTTGAGATTATATTGTAGATATTCTTATAACAGTGGAATCCTTATATGTTGTTCTACATAAAGTCGATATAGACAACGTTGATTGTCTAATTTATGAAGCAAAAGAGGAAATTAAGAGACGTTTACAATCACCAATCAAGTATCAACATTATATTGATATAATTACTACAAGATGGACAACCAAATGGGAAAACATATTCATTTGGCAGATGCTTATTTTTTAATGATAAAGAATTTTTAATACTGCTATTAATAATTATATATATTTAATTATTTTAGATTATTATCTTAATCCGATATATCAATACTGTTATAATGTTTTCATAAATGAAGATCTATTAGTAGCCTTCAGAAATATAATATCAAGATTACAAAAAAATAAAGAATTAACTGCCGAAGCTATTAATGAAAGTTGATTATTTCAAGAGGCAAATGATTCTTTAGTGATTCTTTTGCAATGTCATGCAAATATAAAATGGATGTAGGTAAAAATAGAAAAAAAGTATTACTAGTTATTGTCAACAAATATAAATACTATTTTAATTTTATTTTTATTTATCTTATAGTTGAGTAGTGGTTATGATATGGAACATCAATTACAGATTCTCTCACAAACAACGTCTTCAAGTGAGTGCGAAAGAAATTAGTCAACTTTCTCCCTTATTCATACAAAAGTACGAAATCATCCTTCTTTTTGTTGCTTAGAGAAGATCGTCTACATTCATTATAATATGCATCTTCAATTGAGAGTGATAACAGAAGAACAAGAACAGGAAAAACAAGGGTCTAGTGATAATATTGGATTTGTCCAAATTGAGGATGATCCAATGATGGATTAGTGGAGCGCCATTGAGGCTGAGAATCCCTTGATGAAATTGGAGATCCACTACTATCATCTCAATTTCTTAGTCGAGATTGAAAAAATACAAACTAGAGGAGATGTTGAAACATAATGATGAAACTTTTGACCAAGAATTCAATTTCCTAGATCTTGGCTAAGACATTCTCAAACATCCCAACCCCAAACTCAACCAAAGTTCGTCGATAAAGGCAAAGGTAAAGTTCCTACAATTTTTACTAAAGAAAAAGAAAAGTCAAAACTCTTGCTTTTAAGGAAGTGAAAATCCACTCGATGCAATTGATGAGCAAGAACATAATGATAATGATGAAACATCACCTTTTAACACTGTAGTCCTACAAAAAGTTCAAAATGATGATAGCGATGTCGATAGTAGTAAAAGTACTCATAGAAGTGATGACAGTGGTGATGCATCTGGTGGTTGTAGAACCTATGTTCTCCCTAGTCCAGCACCAAAGCTTTGAACATGTGAGAAAGATTACACACATGTAACCCAAGATGATAATCATGAAGCTAGAATTATTAAAACTCAGTATCAACGTCGATCTAAGGGTGACAAACAAAAGGAAGATCATAATTATCAAGTTATGCGGAAGAGTTTAGCTGATATTGATTCTGATCGAATTTCACATAATCTATCTTCTTATTATAGTTCTAATGCATCATATGGTTATCCATCATATCAAAGCTCGGATACGTATGTTAATTCTTATACTGTGCCTGTATCAGTTTTGATTCTAGTGGTGCCAGTTCAAATCTAACTTCCAGTGGTTAATCGAGATATGTTGATGGACATGTGGAGAAATCAATATCAATATTGTATGTCATGGGATGATTATTTAATCCGAGTATTGGAAAACTATGGAGTTGATCTAACCAGAATGTTCCAAGAATCAATGCTTCCATTTGATTCACATCACTCTTTTTGGTAGTAGTAAGGTAACATATTATGATGTATCAATTTTAATTCGAGTTATTCATATATCGATTTTCTTTAAAGAAAAATATATTTACTTGTTTTTACCTAACATTTATACTTATAAATTAAAAAACTACCGAAACTGTATCAGCATGGCACGATACCGAACCGTATCGTTCCGGTCTGGAACTAAAACTCCAACACGGCTCGAAATTTTAAACCATGGTTATATTAAAAAATCAAATATAAAATGTTCAAATTTGATTGAGATAAGTTCGAGTCAAATTTCATATATTTTAAAAAAATTTTAGAACTATTATATTTATAAAATTAAATAAATTTAGTTGTAAAATTTAAAATCTAATTTAACCCTAAAATATAATATTTTACATCTTAAAATTTTAAAAATCTTGTATCTCTTTATTTTTCATCCATTCTAATTATAGTCGCGTGAAAGAAACAAAATAAGATGAAAATCAATGACCAATTATTTCATTTATTTTACTGCATTCTGGTGTTTTATTTATGTTTAATAAAAAAAACAGAAACAATAGTGATATTTATTGATTAAA
This sequence comes from Curcuma longa, assembly GCF_044706935.1. Classification (NCBI taxonomy): domain Eukaryota; kingdom Viridiplantae; phylum Streptophyta; class Magnoliopsida; order Zingiberales; family Zingiberaceae; genus Curcuma; species Curcuma longa. The sequence goes on from NW_027431529.1 coordinate 7,800, forward strand.
TTTTGTAGTAATTGATCATGAACAAATTTCGAATTCAAATACATAAACTTATAAACATATACATTCATTTCAAATAAAACTATATCCTTAACAATAAAAGCCTTTCGAGTCTTCAAATATAAATTACTACAATCTTACAGAATTCAAAAGCAAAACATGCCCTAGAAAATTAGGAAATGTTTTATCACCTCATCCCTCATCCTAGCAAAAGTTAAATATATAAGTATAAATCATATAAGTTAGAAGTGATTAATGTTAAAAAAAATTAAATATAATTGATTGTAAGCATTTTTAAGTTTAATACTCAGGTGGAATTAATCAATAAATATAAATAAAAGAATTAAGAAGAACAACTTATTAACGATGCAATTAATTATTAAATAAACAATTAATTTCAGTAAAAAGTTAATTAAAACATACAACTTATAAAAAGTAAAATTAATTATGTTATTATTAATAATACAATCGAATAAGTATTGAAACCGTATTGGCTTGTCACGATATGATATTGAAATCATATCATCCTGATTAGAGATTGAACACAAGTTGTAATTTTAAACTTTGTACACTTACTAATGACTATCATCACACCAAGGTTGAAATGGCTTTAGTCAGGTTTTGGCCTTATTTATTTGCATGTACTTGGTGGCAGAGTAATACCTTTGGTCTAGCTAAAATTTCAAACTTAGCGACTTGTTTATTGATCCCATTCTCATTATTGACAGGTGACTACTTTCAGTTCCCTATACCTTTGTGTCAAACGTTCTAATAATCATTAACATAAATTTGACCGAACCTCATAATTTAAGGTATCTTTGCTAAATTTGTTTGTTATTGTTTTGGAATTTGACTAACAAAGGGTTTGATGGTTACAAAGTTTTAGAAACCACACCAGATGAGACATCCTTATGGCATGAAAACTCAAAGTTGCACTTCTGACAATTATTTCACTAAGAACCTGTATACGACTTAGACTTAAATATTCTAACATTCACATAAAAAACTATCACTAGCATACTTAATTAAAATAAATCTAGTTGTGATAAGTTGAATGTTTTTGCAGGCCATCTGTATCCTACAAATGAACGAGCTGTACGCACAATCAGAAACTTGTACATTGAGAATGAAAGGGTAATTTCTCTATTCTTAAGAAATTTAAATATTGTAATTATATTTATTTGGTATACTGGGGAATTATACTAATTTAGGATCTTAAATTGTAGCAAGGAAATGAACTTAATCATTTCAGATATCACCTTCTGATATTGCTTATAAGATATTTATCTTATATGCTTTTATCTAATTTACTCGTAATCTGTTTCCATGTTCTACTCATAATCTTTGGTTTTCACTTTTCAGTGCTGACATTTTGCATTAGGTTTGTGCTTGTCCTGTTTATCAAGACATGCAAAAGCACATATTCTTGGGTTAGGATTTGTGCAGATGATTATAGAAGGCTATGTTTTTAATCACTAAGCTAAGCTGACTTTCAAAATTTGTATGGTTTCATTTGTTTAACAGCTTGATAAATTACAGTAAACTTGTCTTTAAAATGGTAAAGAAAAATGGCACGTCATGGATTTATGTCTCGTATAATTATATGACATGTGGTTGCAACAATTGTGGTAATAGCAACCTTAAGATGGCAAGTAGATTTCTTCTCATAAAAAATTTTACCCCCATCTCTTCTGATTCATGCTTCGTCTCACTCCTTTTCCTCTCTTCCTGTCTCATTCTGTTGAATGCATGTCTTTCAGGATTTATACATGACAAAAAATTTTATTGTTCCCTGAGATTAAAATTGATAAATTCATTTTTGATTTGGAGATCAAATTTGATCCAAATATGCCATGGTATTATTTTAGCCACTAACTCAAGGGTTTATCAAATCAATCTGTTGAACTAGTCAAGATCAATTCTCCCTCATCTTTAAAAGAACTTTGATCTGAATTTGTTGGTTTTGCAGATCCTTGTTATCTTGTACAAGTCCATCTTATCCCAAGGTTGTGCTGGGGTGGAAAAATATGATTGGAAAGGGGTGGGGGTGGGGTGGGGGATGAGTGATTCCAATTAAAGGCTTGAAATATTGCTTTGATGCTAGGTATTGGTTGATACTAAGGTCTAAGAATGGATTTATTTCAGTCCATTAGTAAATGATGTCTTTATGAGTCGGTTCCATTTGGCATCAATGGGGACGAGGAAGGGAAGAGGTGGAAGAAAAAGAAGAATTTGAAGACGAACTGTATAGTTGCTATTGTTTGCCAACACGTGGCATTGACAATTGTGTTGGAAACTTGTGGTTTCAGGTATGGTTTAAAATCTCGAGCCATATTGGAGTTTCGATTTTTGACCAGAATGATATGGTTTTAGTACAGTATCGTCTATGCCGATATAATTTTGATATTTTTTAAATATAAAATATATTAATTAAAAATAAAAATTTAATTTAAATATTTAAAAATTAAAATACAAAAAAATATAATTTAAAAAAATAAAATGGGATTCCACCTTCATATGGTAAATAAATAAGAATTTTATTATATATTTTCGAAATTAAAATAAAATATCTATATATATATTAAATTAATGGGATAATTTTATTAGAGTTTGATTAAGTTTGTTTAGATAATCCTATTTATAGGTAGGAGTTGATTGAAATTATTAACCTAAGGTTTCTTTTGCATCCTAATCGCGAGTCCGTGGCCCCGCAGAGTTCGCCATTGGATCACAACGGCCTCTGTGACTCTCTGGGGGCCCGGGTGGCGGGTGGCGAGCGGCGGGTGGAATGACAAATTGTTTCTATTTCGTTTGGCACGGAATAAAATTTTAAATCATGATTTCATGTTCTTAGTTGGTCATGAATTGGAGCCCTTAGTCAACCACTAAGATTAGTCACCCTTTGACATACTTTTGAATTTTGACAATCTTAGTTGGACTCCTAGTCTTGATGATGTTCCATGTCTTTACATGAGTTATGAACAATATGTGTTGCTTATCATGACTAAGGAATTAAAAAGTGAATCTAGGCGATTGATAGATGACCTATTAGTTGCCTAATGCCTATGTGGTAGGTGTCTACATTTAACCTTATTAAAAAAGTGTTCTAGATGAAGGTTATTGGGATGACTAACCTGATGTCATTGGTGAATAGATGTTGTGGAATAGTGGCTACTGGAGTTTGTCTAGATGTGGTGGCAACCTTGTGTATAGAATCCTAGTGGTAGTATTATGTGTGGATTGAGGAATCTCAATGGTAACATCTTGTGTGGAGTCTTAATAGCATCCAATAGCATGTGCATTGTAGTCCCAATGATAATGTCATGTGTTGACCGTTGAGTCCCGATGGTAGCAATGCATATAGAGAAGTCTGTGACGGTCGACAACATCATGTGGTTGGTGGTGTTTTGGCAAAGATTCATTGGAGGCATAGGTAGAATAGAAGCATAGAAAAAGTTTCACATCAGGACTATTGCATTGAATAGCATTTAAGATTATTCTCAATTAAAGTGTGGATGATGACTTGGCATAAAGCTAAGGCAACACGCTTTGTGACTTGGAGGTTTAATGTAGTTCGAAGAAGGTTGCTTGAGGCATTCAAGGCACCATAGGACGAAAAACATAGAGGTGGTGTTCAAGTATTTCGTGAACTTTGAGTTAGCGCAACCAAGTTTGTTGACTTGATGGAGGTTTACTGGATGGTATAAGACATTTAAAGGATCGTAAAGCAAGGAGCATTAAGGTGCAATGTTATGGTAGCTGGAAGAAGCTGAACTATATAGGTGGAGTGTGAAGGATACAATGTGAAGCAAGCCAAGAAAATGTAAGCTTTTATGTGACCTGTGAGAGTTGAGAGATTGACATCCTTGGAAGAGGGTAGATCTTAACTTAGGTGAAAATTTGATCATTAGACTATTTTTAGTCTGAGCTCCAAGAAAATCGACTGGAAGTGAATCAAATAAACTGGTGAACTGAGTCGACTAAGCAGTTGTTTGGTGGCTCACGAACAAAATATTTCGCTTGAGTTTTACTGAATGGTATGAGACATTTAAAGGATCGTAAAGCAAGGAGCATTAAGGTGCAATGTTATGGTAGCAGGAAGAAGTGGAACTATATAGGTGAAGTGTGAAGGATGTCATGTGAAACAAGCCAAGAAAATGTAAGCTTTTATTTGAGTTGTGAGAGTTGAGAGACTAACATCCTTGGAAGAGGGTAGATCTTAACTTAGGCAAAAATTTGATCATTAGATTGATTTTAGTCTGGGCTTCAATCAACTGGAAGTGAATTAAATAAACTGATGAACTGAGTCGACTAAGCAGTGGGTAGGTGGTTCACGAACAAAATATTTCTGATCGGAGCTTAGTTAATTGTTGATTGATAAATTGAGTTGACTTAGGCTTATAGAGGTGGTGTTTGAGTAGTTCATGAAATTTGAGTTAGTGCAACCAAGTTTATTGACTTGGTGGCTCGAGGTTTATTGGATGGTACGAGACATTTAAAGGATCGTAAAGCAAGGAGCATTAAGGTGCAATGTTATGGTAGCTGGAAGAAGTTGAACTATATAGGTGAAGTGTGAAGGATGTCATGTGAAGCAAACCAAGAAAATGTAAGCTTTTATGTGAGCTGTGAGAGTTGAGAGATTGACATCCTTGGAAGAGGGTAGATCTTAACTTAGGCAAAAAATCGATCATTAGATTGATTTTAGTCTGGGCTCCAATCGATTGGAAGTGAATCAAATAAACTGGTGAACGACGTCGACTAAGCAGTGGTTCGGTGGCTCACGAACAAAATATTTCTGATTGAGCTTAGTTAATTGTTGATTGATAAATTGAGTTGACTTAGGCTTAATAGTGCACGAATATAATTTTTCTGTTCTGAGCTTAGTTGACTATGTGGAAACACCATAAGTGTGCCATCCCGCTCTTTCCATGTTGATTGTATAATAGTGGAAGTCACGTGTTTGTCGAACACTACTATTCTTTAATTTTTCGACATGATGTGCCTTTAGAGTTATTGAATCACCACGCAAGATCTAAACTTTAGGGCAAATATATTGTCAACTAAGTTGGAGAATCCGTAAAAGAGCATGCTTTACCTTGAGGAGTTGCCCCTTGGTGGCACTAGGGTTGTGCTGATGATACGGTTGTAGAAGGAAAGACCAAAGGGGGTGACCACAAAGGTGTAGTCCAAAAGGTCAAAGAATGCTTGCATAGGTAGGTCGAGTTCAAGGAGGAAAGAGAGGATTGCCTCCCACCGACAAATGTGAATGGGGTTGGGCACGAGGTGTGTGGATGAAGTAAAAGCTGGTGGGTGACTATTGATTAGCAGATGGGGGAGAGAAAGCGATGATGGGAGATGTGGCGCTTTAGATGAGGGGTGGCACAGAGGAAGTTGAGGAGGGCTATAGTTGTTGACAACTAGCATTTAAATCCTTCTTGAGTGGTTGGTGTGTGTTTTTTACCCTTTTTTTTAATTAAAATGATTTTTAAGAAAAGGGTAAATACGAAAAATAATGGATGGAGCTATAAGGAAGGAATCGAACCTTGTGCCTCTTGCATGCAAAGTGAGCTCTCTATCATATGAGCTACACCTTTTTTGCTTGCTATGCAAAGAGTACCTTTAAGTACGTTGATTATTTATTTTTTCAATATGCTAACTATTTTTTTGGTGCATCTTTTTGATTAGTGTTAAAGGGGGAGAAGAGAAAAGGTTTAAGTTGAAAATTTTATTTTCCTCGAGTAGAAACTTGTTACAGGAGCTTCAGTGTAATGGGAGCTTTTATATCCCATTTTATTTGTTGATTTTCCTAACTTAAAATGAAATTCTAAATATAAAAAATTAGGAGATTGTTAGTGCACTATGCCTTAGATGGTTGGATTTAACCTTGGGCTTTAATGTTTATGCGAAGGTTTAAGTTAGGCCTTGTAGATGTGTTGGATCTGTGTGTTTGTGTAGGAACTTGATGAGACACACATGGAGCTCCTGATTCGACAAGGTCATGTGTGGATGAGGACTTGGCATGGCTAGGCAACATGCATAATGACTTTAGAGGTTTCATGTACTTTGGAGAGCATAGTACGAGAAACATTGAGTTGGTGTTAGAGCAGCTCGTGAAACTTAACATAGCAAGGGTAAGTTTATTGACTCGGTGGCTTAAGATTCGATGGAGAGAAGGATACTATGAGACATTTGAGGGACTGTAGGATGAGAAACTTTTAGGCACAACTTTGATGGTACTTGGAAGAAGGTGAACTACGTAAATAAAACATGAAGGATGACATATGGAGTGAGCTAGGGGCTTATTGAATCAATGGGATGAGAACCTAGTGCGAGACAACCTTCTTGTTGGTGAAATCAAGTTGTTGAAGGTAAGCTTTTATGTGAGCTCCGAGAGATTAGATATTTGCATATTTGAGAGAGGTACGTCAACTAAGGTGAAGAGTTGATTCAAGATCTTAGCATAGGCTCCAATCAAGTGAAAGTGAATTGTGTTAATTAGTGAACTGAATCGATTAGGTAGTTGACTTATGCTTGGTGGCTCACAAATAAAATGTTTCTTCTTAAAGCTTAGTTCATTGTTGATTGGTAAACTGAGTTGACTAAGTAGTTGACTGCTTAGCAGCTCGTGAATGTAATGTTTTTGTTTGGAGTCTAGCGACTGTAAGTGAGAAAGCCAGAATTAGCCATTGATTTGACATGTTAGATTTGCAACTCTTAGATGAGTTAGGGCTTATAGTGAATTAGTCGATTGTTGGTGGACTTAGTCAACTAAGATAATTATTGGCAAATTGCAAGTGAAAGTGATTAGGAATATAGTCGACTGATAGTGGATCCAGTGTGCCATGTGAAAGTTTGATTGATGGTGGATCCAATCAACAAAATATGAGAACAATAAGGCAAAAAAAGATTGAAAAGATAGCAAAGGAGACTAAAAAGAGCATATGAAGACTAGCAAACATATTGATTGTATAATCTTTCGAGCCTTTCTATTGTTCTGGAGATGGAGAAAGTTAGTGAGCTTTCATGAGTTAGTCATCGATGAGTCATAGGTCATGAAGTAGTAATAAGGGTTTCGAACATCATTTTATTGGTTTGTTAGCATTGTTTATGTTTTTTACTGCGTTAATCTTATCTTTATTTGGTTGACCTTGCCAATGTTATAGCAAGGGTATAAGTTTAATTTGCATGACTCTTCTCTTTCTCAAGACACCTCCTCTATCTCAAGGTCTTAACAATTTTATTTCTTCCCCATTAAAAAATATTGACTAAATTAGATGAAAGCTACTTCGATTATTTTTTAACCCTTATGCTCTTCTCATTAGAATACATTTTTATCGCCAAGAAAGTGACTTAGGATTATTTGCATGTTGGTTGGTCATGCCTCACTTGTGTTAGCTCATCTATCAGACTATTGTGCCTAGTTGGCAAAAGATGTATGCAAAGAGGTCATGTTATTCACTTGGAACAATCTTAAGGTGACATTATGCTCCTACTCGTCAACAACCATCATTGTGTGAATGGTTTTTGTATTCCCCTTTAGGCATTAGTAGTGAAAGCATTACTTTGTTTTTTCTCACGAGTAATCATGACAACCTCCTCTACCCCTAATAGGGAGTCATGAGCTGCTGAGAATCACAAATTGCATAATGTGGAATGAGGCTATATTAGGTTTTATCCTTTTTTCTTTAAGTTTTTTCTATTGTGATAAAACATATATAGAACTAAACTTCCATAGCTTCTTAAATTTTTGGTCTTTTTTCCTTTCTCTAATTGTCTTTCTTATGGTAAGGAAGAAGGATACAAAGATTTATAAAAGTTGCAAAATCATTTCTAGAAAAAACTTAACTATGTTAGTAGTGTTAGATATGCGCTTCAAGCATAATATCAATAAAAGAAAAACATGCACGACTCCTATAATCAAGTAGTGGAAATTAAAGGGTGGGAAATAAAATATATTTAAGAAGAGCATAGGAGCACAAGTATTAGGAGAAACACATGATGATTCGTATATGACATGAAATAAGATGATATTAAATTTGAAAATAGTGACCAAGAATGTACTTGGTGAGTCAAAAGGATATGCATCACCAAGTAAAAAATCTTAATAAATGAACAATCTATACGTTATTATATATTTATAAGAATTAAAAAAAATTATAAAGTATGTAGTAGTCAAGAAAGAGAGTAAGAAAGTGGTGAGTTAAGTCAAAAATGAAACTTTCGAATATTTATATCGATAATTGGATGCAAAAGAAAGAGAAAGAGACATCTATATAATAGCAAAGTGAGAGAGAGGAAGATGAGATCTTATTCAAATAAAATGCATTAAAGATAAATGCCATAAAATACTAGTGAATGGTGATGACATAAAAAAACGATGAAAAATATATTTTTATTAACTTTTTAATAAAGGTTTAGGTGATCAATTAAGGTACTTTAAGTAGGTTAGAGGAGTATAAAAATTTAAATTGTTATTGTAGTATTCAAACTTCAGAAGTAAAACGAGCTTTAAATGGGATGCAAAATTGAAAAATGATTGGGCTAGATGTTATGATAGAGATATGGTAGTGCCTAGAGATGTAGGGGATTGAATGCCTTACAAAGTTATTTAACTTGATATTGAAAATAAAAAAAAGTTGATCAGTAGAGAGTAAGTTCTCTAATCCTATATATAAAAACAAAGAAGACATACAAAATTATACAAATTATAAGGATATTAAGCTAATAAGTTATATCATGAAATTTTGGAAAAGAATGATAAAAAAAAGACTAAGGAAGGAGATCACAATGATCGAAAATTAATTTAGATTCAATGTCTGAAAGGCTGACAATAGAAGGCATGCATCTTCTCAAACAACTAATTAAAAAGTATCGAGAAAAGAAGCAAGTCTTACATATTGTATTCATTAAATTAGAAAAAAATATATGACAAGAGTCTCAAAGAAAATTATATAGAGAATTCTAGAAAAGAAAAGGATTTAGTGTAGTGTATATTAAAATAATTAAGGATATATATGTCGATGTATTGACAATAATGAAGATTCTAGGTGGATTAACTAAAGCATTTCCTATAAAGATAGAGTTATATTATGGTTCAATTCTAAGTCTCTATCTTTTTACACTAATCATGGATGAATTCATTAGACACATCCCAGACACGTTACCATGATACATGTTATTTGCAGATAATATTATTTTGGTAGATGAGATACGTAAAAGAATAAATATTAAACTCAATTATTGGCAAGAAATACTAGAGGTTTTAGGCTTAATAGAGTAAAGATAAAATATATGAAATTTAAGTTTAGCGATATTAGATGTAATAAGACAATTGTTAAAATATGATATGATGAATTATCTATAACTGAGAATTTTAAGTATTTAAGATCATTTTTGCAAAAGGATGGAAGAATCGAGAAATTTCTTATATAAAATATAAACAGAATGGTTGAAATAGAGTAGAGCGCCAAGGAAATAGAGTAGAGCGTCAAGTACCCTTTGTGATCGTAAAGTATCTTTAAAATTTGAAGGGAAGTTCTATAAAATATCGGTTAGATTTGTTATATTATATATAGTTAAATGTTGAGCTATAACTCGAGAACATGAGCAAAAGATCAGTATTGCAAAGATGAAGATGTTAAGATAGATGTATGAACATATGAGGATGAACAAGATGAATGAAAATATTAGAGAGAAAGTCGTAGTTGTGTTTATTGAGGAAAAATTCCAAGAGACATGTTTAAGATACAAATTTGCATTTATATGACCAATAAATGCTTTAATTAGGCGATGTGAAATTTTGATAAATATGTACATTAAATGAGGAAAAGAAAGACCAAAAAGGATTTGGTTAGCAACAATAAAATAGGATAAAATTTATTTATATATAGATGATGATATAGTAGGAAATAGAAGCCAATGACATAGGAGGATCCTTATAACCGATCCGACCTAGTAGAAAAATACTTGATTGTTGTTTGTTATTATTTTTCCTTTTCCTCATTGTTCATCCAGAGTAGATATGATCTTACTTATTGTGTAAGGCTTCTTATGTATTTATTCTGTGTGATTCACCGTGAGTGTACTTTAGACTGAGAAATGAAATGGAATGAAATATATATTCTTTTGCAAAATAACTCTTACATGTAATTGTTGCATGCTAACACTAAAAATTGATAGTTCTATAAATTTTATGGATGATATTGTGTGTGTTCCAATGGGAAAAAATACTTCGGATTTTTTTATGGGTAATACATTATATTACAATTAAGCAATTAGTGTTAGCATTTAAATCCTTAGCACTTCTCATAAACTAGCTCAAAGATATTACAGAAACCAAGGTTCAAAATCTTAAGCCGTTTAAAATATTTTGGTCTTTGACTAGAATGATATTGTTTTGTTGTTGTACTGATGTTTTGATGTATGGTGTCTGTAATGGATTGGAGTTGAAGAAGGAGATGAAGTATATGAAAGAGACATTGCCTATGTCGTACGATTTTAAATCTTGTATCGTGCTGATGTTTTGATGCATGGTGCTGGTAATGGATTAGAGTTGAAGAAGGAGATGAAGTATAAGAAAGAAACATTGTCTATGTCAAACATGATTTTAAATCTTGTATCATGTCGGGCGAAATGATTGAAACATATTATTCCGGTAAATTATCAAAACTCAATAATACTCGCCATAGACAATGTCTCCTTCTTTTGCTTCATCTCTTTTTTTCTTCAACCTCCCATTTGTTACCAATACCATGCATCGGAGCATTAGCAAGATACTAGAACAGTATCTTTTTGGTCAAAAATCGAAACTATGGCATGGTTCGAGATTTTACACATTGTTGCGAGTAATATTGAGTTTTGGTGATTTGCTGGGATCATACGTTTCGACTATTTTGCTCGGTACGATACTAGATTTCAAACCATGAAGGAAACTCAACTTACAAATATTCTTAACCTTAGGAGCACATTAGGAGGAGACAATTTTATTGTGTCATACCTTTTCTTTGATGAAGTAGTAATTAATGTCCGTGTTTTTTTACTCTCATGGAACACTAAGAGGATAATAGCTTGATTATCGTAGTATAACATCATAAGCTCTTTTAGGAGTGTATCCTAACTCAGTGATAAGTTGTTTAACCTAGATGAGTTCATATGCAGCTATGGATCTAGCCTAGTAATCCACCTCACTCAATCTAGCAACCAATCTACTTTATTCTCTTCTAGGAAATTAAATTTCTTCCCTGAAAGATGCAATGACATGATGTGGATCTTCCATGTGTGGGGGGCGTGCTTAGTTGGCATTAGTATAGCCTACAATGGGGTGACTTTGATCCTAACATAGAAGGCTTTTTCCTACAGCATATTCTTGGTAAAATTCTCCAGGTTGCCTCTAAATGATCATAGCATGGAGCCCCAAGAACGTAATTGATTGTGCTCACTTCAAGGATATGTCATGCATTCTAATTGTATGGCAGTTTAGTATCTTAACCAATCCTAGATACTTTCTTCAATCACTTAAAGGTTCTTGTCTTGACATTAGTTTGCCAATCAAATTCAAGGCATATAAATTGACTATCTCCAAACTAATCTCCCAACCGGCTTACCAAGAGAGGTATGATGAAATACTAAGTGATCAAGACACTTTGGATTATCTGAGCTGAAGGACATAATTGAATTTTCAAATCATGCTCTAGGGAATTGCTTCAGACCATGCACACTTTTTCATTTGCATGCTGGATCACTCATGGATAAACACATCTTGGAGGTAACTCTTTGTATTCTTTCGTGAGATCATCGGTGCAAGACATTCTTGATACCCATCCAGTGAAGGGACCACTGCAATATTCTTACCAAGGTGAGGAACAGTTGGATTGAAGCAATCTCAGTCAAAAGTCACAATAAAAAGGTGTTTGGGTTATCCACTCACAGATTTGAGTGCATATCCATTTAACCATTAATTGAACCCTTAGTTGATCCACAATGCCTATAGGTGATGCCCTTATTGTATACTAATTTGCAAGTTATTGTGGGCATGCTAGAAGGAAGAGTGATGAGTTTCCATGAAGTATTAGAAATTAAGATTTTTATATTGTATCTTCAACCATAGAACATGTCGATCCCACTTAGTGGGATAAAGGTTTGGTTGATTTTGTTGTTGTATCTTAAACCATGAGTATATCTATTTTCGATGCAAGGGAGCCTCTTAAATAGACTTAGGAATAGAGTGTGAAAGTTAAAAAAGAAATGAAGAATAGCTTGGTGATAATATAACATAAGATAGGAAACAAAAAAATGGAATAAGCAGTTGAACAATTATATCTGTCTGAGAGAAAAAGGAAGATTGAATCAGAGGATGGATGCAGAACAGGTGTTGTTGTTTGGTGAGCAACAGAGGCTTGTGGTCCTCTACTATAGGTCCCCAATGGTGGAGGCTCTGGCGTTGGCAGTTTTGCAGGAGAAGATAATGGAATGGGCAAAGATGCAGAAACTGAAAGATACAAACTTATTAGTAGATGAAGAGTAAAAAGAATAGAGTGGACTAGAGGGTGGTGGCATTGACGTAGTGTAACTCAGAAGAGTAGCAATAACTAGTCTGTTTCCAGGAGTAGTTAGGAAAAGAAATTTAATTGCTCAGCTGATAATTTATCACTACCAACAGATAAGAAATGAGTAAAACAACCATATCCAAATATTATAGATGAAAGACAATATATATAGGCCGAAATAAAGTAATAAAAGACAATCTGATTATGGAGAACTAAAGAAGGTTAGAGCATTTAGTTCTGAAGCAGGGGAAATGCTTGCAATGAGCAATTGAAATGCAAACTAGAGCAACTATTGCAGGAATCATGAATTTGCAGATGTTAGTTTGCGATCAGTTGATGAAGATTTTGTTCGATGTTGTCCGTGGGATAGGAATCTGGTATCTTGCTACAAACGAGGCCTTGATACCATGTTGTAGTGAAGAAATTATTAGGCTTCGTTAGCCAGATAGTCTTTTCTGCCTATGTTGATTATTTATCAATATAAACACCTTGTTTTATGGTATTTACTAGTTTCTTCGTATTTACAAATTACAATAAAATATCTAAGAGTGGATGTTTTCCATTGCCACTGTGCTTTCCCTAATTAGTTGTTTTCCCCATGGATGTTTTTTTTTTTCTGCTTAAGTGCTGGTAGTTCCTTTGAAACTTTATCTAAAGAATTCATTTGTCACATGCTTGTTTTTTTAGGTTGTGCTTGAAGGTCAATGGAATGAAGGCTTTCTAGCAATTGCTGCAATAGGTGCTACAAATGTTGGATCAATCAAAGTATGAAGTTGATTCTCCTCTCTTTGATTTGTCACTCAGTCATGTGCTGAAGTTTCTCTTATTGCATTTTATTGGCAAATTGGTCTGTTTGTTGCTTCTTTCCAACTTGGATTTTATTTTATTTTATTTTATTCTCACTCTCCCATTCCAGAAGAGAACATGAATACTCCTGTAGGTTTCTCAATATCACCTTGCATCAACTACCCATGATATGATTCCATAAACTCCTAGGTTGGCATACTTTGGGAGGGCAAGGCCTTTAACTAGTGGAGACAACTTCTGAAAGAATGTTGTCTTTTCTGTTCAACTATATTCTTTTCAGCAAGTTATTGAGACTCAAACCAATAGCATGATGCAGAAAATTAGCTACTTAAATCGTCCATTGCTTGATTAATTTTCCATGGCAGATTTCTTGTATCTCTTATGCTCATAGGATGCCTAATCTAGAAAAGAAAAATTAATCCAAGCATGACAATTTTTTTGCCACTCTTGTGCAAAGCTATTTTGGCAATTTATTGAACTGCACACCTAAGCTTCCCAAATCACGCATTCTACTTTTCAAATTATCAAATCACAAATCATGTATTGGTTTTCCAAAATATTCCTCCACCCTTTGCCTTCCTCCGCCCTGTGCCCGTTCTGAGTGACAACCACTCGAATAAGAGGTCGAGGTGGCTGCGAAGTCACTACCCAGTGATTGCTTGACCACATGGTTGCAAAATTACAATTGAGCTGGCCGTGGAATCATGGCCGAGCTGGTCCAGTAGTTGCTTGACTGCAATTTTGCAGCCAAGTGGCCGTGAAAAGTTGGCTGCAAAATCACGACTGAGCTAGTCAAGTGGTTGCCCGACCTCGATTTTGCAGCTAGGTGACCATGAAATCATGGCCGAACTGGTCAAGCGACTACTTGGCCACGATTTCACGGCTAGGTTAGCCGCCTAGCCGCGATCTCATAGTCACTTGTTTGAGTAGCTATCATCGGACAAAGAGCAAAGGAAGGCAATGGAGAAGGGATGATGGGTATTTTGGGAAATCGGTGCATGATTAGGTAATTTAAAAACTAGGGTGCGCCATTTGAGTATTTGGGAAATCAGTACTTCCAATCTTTTATGATAAGGAGATCCTTTCCTTCTACAATTAACCTCTGCGGTTTCTTAAGTTTGCAGTTAATGAAATTTGTTTGTTCCTTTAAGCACTAGCCACTGCATGACACATTAATAATTTTCCTTTCCATAAACACTGATGTAAGTTTTTTGTTTCTTCTTCCCACGTCGGTCTTCAATCTTCTATAGCTCCTCATTGAACCAGAGTTGAGGACAAACCGGCCAACGACAAAGTTGTTTCCATCAGGCTCACCAGAGGAGCGAGTATATGACCCTCCAGGAATCGGCTTGACGGTCAAGAAAGGGGAAGAGGTTTGCGATCAGTAGTCGAAAAATTTCTAGTCAATTTTCCACATTTATTGACTGTTTTTTTTCTTCCATGTTTCAGATAGCAGTATTCAATATGGGTTCAACTGTGGTGCTTGTTTTTCAAGCTCCAGTATCAGAATTATCAGAAAGCAACTGCATTTCGGATTTTAAGTTTTCTGTTGGGGTTGGAGACAGGATCAGGGTCGGAGAAGCTATTGGGAGGTGGGGAAATTCTTAGTGCCCAAAACTGCCTTGGGCTCACCAGTTATATTTCTTTCTGGTATCATCTTTAACGTAATTTTTTAAGGGAAATTTGGAGTCGGAAGATCATTTGAAACAGATTTTTAATTTTGCTTATAGCTCCTCCGTCCATGCTCTTTCCAAAAAGTGCCGCAGAAAAAAGAGGAAATAAAAACTTATAAAAATAGGGAAAAAATGAATTAGAGGTAAAAATATAAAAAAGGAATTTTGTAATGTATATATAATCTCATAGCTATTTAAGATTATGTATGATATGGTTTAGAAAAATGATATAATTTGTTTTGACATGCAACGAATGTTATGTTAAGATAAATTTTTTGAAAATAAGTTTTTAAAATATTATTGATGAGTTAAACGTTAGGTGTATGTGCCTAAAGTAAGGTTGTAGACATCTAATCCTATTTTAACATTAAGTTTTTATTAGAATTTTAACAAGTTCAGAGTGAACTTGGGGATCGATAGATCAAAAATTTGCTTTGGTAGATTGAACGGTTAGGTAGTCTGAAAAATTGGTTCAGTAGATCAGATGATTAGGTAGACTAAAAAATTGATTCGGTAGATCGATAAATTTGATAAAAATGAGATCGCGAGGTTTGGTCTAGATTGCAAAAAACTTGGTCTTTTGGATTAAGTTTGATTAGGTTTTGTAGATTGATAGGGGTTATCAGTAGATTGAACAATGTCTATAAAAGAAACACCAAGTACAATATTTAGATCACCCAATCAATTCTACTATTTTGTTCTCTCGCTTTGTGATTGAAGGAAAGCAACAACACATTGCTCGTGCGATCGGAGAAGCGCAAGGAGTGTGAGACGTTTAGGGGCTTTCGGATTGATTGTCGACAAACTTGTTTGTTTTTAGTTACAAGTGTTGTTTCATTGTTTCATTTCTTTGCTTGTACTTAAATTAAATTATAAAGACTAGACTTTGGGGGTTGTGAATCAAGTAAATTCTCGTGTTGTTATTTCTTTTATTTGTTTATTATTCCATTGCAAGTATTAAATCCGTAGAAAGAACAATCATACAATGAAAATGAGAAAATGATACGATCGATATTTATGTCTCTCTATCGATTCCTGTTATCTTATAAAATTTTTAAAGTGATTTTGAGAATTAATACTTGTAACGAAACTTGATTTTCAAAATATTTAGTTTGAAATTTTAAAATCCTCATATTTAAGGAATTTGCAATAATTTTCAAACATTTTTCAAATTAAACGCATAATATTTTCAAAGAAATTTTGAAGAAATATTTTTTAAAAAAATAGTTTTGCATAAGCATTCTCAATAATTTTCAAAATAATTTTGAGCAATATTTGAAAATAATGTTTCATAATCATTTTAAAAATAATTGCAAGATGGAAATTTATTAAGCATTTTCAAACAATATTTAAAATAACTTTGAAAGTAAGTTTTCAAAATTGATTTTGAAGTAATAAAGAATTATGTTGAAAATAATATTTTTTAAAGAATGACATTATGGCAAAAAGTAAGCATTCAATAATATTTTTAAGTATGATTAAATAGATTCAAGCGTTTATCATTCAATTTAGCATAACTTCAAACATAAATTCAAATAAAACATGAAGCATAGATAGAAACTGAAATATAGAGTCATGCAATGTCAAAATATAAAGTCACATCACTTATGGCTAAACAATTCTATCTCACCGATTCTGAATGACATATGGTTTTATTTGATCATTAAAGATTTTATCGGTCACCCAAAAGGTGTTGTTCGATCAATCAAGAGTCAAATAATCACAGTCAACCATTCATTTTTTTTTTTGCTTTATCGAGGTTTATCGATCGATGCAATCCATAGGATCGATCGATCAGACTGTCCACGTCAATCAGACTTATGGTCAGACCTTAATCGTGTATACTTATTGGATCGACCAATAACCTATTATCGATCGATTGATAACCTTGTTTTGTTCTAAGTGACTCAATATACAAATATTTAATTATAGGTATCTGTAAGATGCAATGACTTTCTAGATTTATAGGTGCAAGTTATCTGGGCTAGCTGAAGAGCCTAGTCTACTAAATCAAATTTATGCATGTATTTATCAAAATAAGTAATTCAATAATTTTACTATCCTACATCTCACTCATTCTAAGTGTTCAATTCATGGTAGACTTATGAGTTTTTGTGAGATACTTTTTCAATTTTATTTGATTAATTATTGATGATTGGGAAGGGAGTTTGACCTTGAGTTAGATTCAGATTTAGCTTTGGGTCAGTTAAATGGACATTTCTTAAATCGACTTCTAGTTTATGGTAAGACTCAAGGGTCTACTTTGAAGAGACAACATTCTTAGACAAAGCCAATAAAAGAAATTGCACACTCAACTAACTTAATACCAAATTTTGATCTAAATAGTTTAGAATTAGATGAGTTAGCTTCAGCTAGTTCCACATAACTAGGTGCACTAGGTAGGATATGCCTTATCCAACCTACACATGCACTTTCGTCATACTATCAACGCACCTAGTCCTGATACTATGTTGTCATGGTTAAATTTCTTTTTTCCTATCTAGGCATTCTAAGTTAAGTATAAAGTAAATATGGTATTGTAAATATGAATTTAAGCAATCAAAGAAAAAAAACAAATAAAGCAAAAGTTGATTGCTCTCCTAAATTAATGAGATAAGTTTATGTTTTCCTTCCTTGGATTACAATTCTGATAATGTTGATCTAAGTAATAAATTTGGTCTTTGAAAATCCAATATTGATTATGCCCTAATTTATTGATTAAGTAGATTTTGAAACCCAAGTTTGAACTATTTTGCTAGCATGTCTATTTACTAAAGACATATAAGTTCTATGTTGAATGCTAGATCTAAACCCAAGTCTGGATTTATTATATATAGTCTTTTGAGATCCAAGTATTATATTTAGGTACTTGGAACTCGAAGTGAACTTTTTCAATGTTACCTTAAGTTCTTTAGCTTGACCTTTCAAAAAAGAATTCTCTTTCTTAAACTTGGTCAGTTGAAGAACTTATGTTAATTTCCCCCTTAAAGTCTTTTACCTCCTTAAGAAGAGATCTAACTCATTCATCAGATTTAGCTAACTTATTTGTTAAGCAAGTAATTATTCTATACAATTTATCTACTAAGGGAGAAGTTACCTCATCATCTGAGTCTTGTTGGTCTGAATTTGATTTTGGCTCAGATTCTTGTTCTGACTCAGATTCGGATTCAATTGCTTCCTCCTTAGCCATTAGCGCCATGAAGTTGGTCTAGTCTGGTTCTTTTGAGTCTGATTCTAAGGATGATTCATGGAATTGAAACAACTTGTCCCAAAGTTCTTTAGCATTGTTGAACTAGTTAGATAAAATTTATTTGATTTTATTTTTTTTTAAACTTAAATTGAACCTAGGTTAGTTAAGGACATAGGTTTGATTAATACTTGCCCAACCTAGTACTAGGGTGGGACGAGATGATAGTACGCTAGGGAAACTCAGTTTAGGTAGTCAAATGAGGTAAGGAGTTTTCTATTTGGTTTGCTTAGCTGGGTAAAACTAATTACCTCATCAAACTCTAGACTAGTTACACCAAAGTTCTTTCCCTAGATTAACTAAGTATATAATTTCTAGAATTAACTTTATCTTAAAAGGTGGTCATTGTTTCGATATCCAAGAAAGACCTTATGCCTCGCCATTGCTTGGAAGCTAAATCTTGAAATGTATACTTAATTAGTCGACAGTTAAATTTGAATCTAACTCAAAGTTAATCAAGTCTTAGAAAATCATATTTCAATTAATTAAGATAAAAATTAAAAAACCATCTCACACAAACTATAGGATTAACTGCTTGATAATCTAGACATGGGTGAGATGAAACTAAGATACTTAACTTAATTAATTAATCCTTAAAGCTTAAACCTAATTAATTAATCCATAAAATTTAACTTAATTAATCCTTAAAAGTTAAATTAATTAACCCTTAACTTAATTAATTAATCCTTAAAGTTCAAACCTAATTAATTAATTCATAAAATTTAACTTAATTAATCCTTAAAATTTAAATTAATTAATCCTTAACTTAATTAATTAATCCTTAAAGTTTAAACCTAATTAATTAATCCATAAAATTTAACTTAATTAATCCTTAAATTTTAAATTAGTTAACTCTTAACTTAATTAGTTAATTCTTAAAGTTTAACCCTAATTAATTAATCTATAAAATTTAACTTAATTAATTAATCTATAAAATTTAACTTAATTAATTAATCTTTAAAATTTAAACCTAATTAATTAATCCATAAAATTTAACTTAATTAATCCTTAAAATTTAAACTAAATTAATTATTCCTTAAAATTTAAGTTAATTAATTAAACTTTAACTTAATTAGTTAAACCTTAACTTAATTAGTTAACTCTTAAATTAAATTTAACTTAACTAAATTAATTTTAACTTAAATTTAACTTAACTAAATTAATTTTAACTTAAATTTAACTTAACTAAATTAATTTTAACTTAACTATATTAATTTTAACTTAAACTTAACTTAACTAAGTTAATTTTAACTTAAACTAAAAACCTTAATTAATCTAACCCGTAAGTCCGACCCAACGTAATCTAGGCGTTCAGATATAAATCTAGGTGCCCCGAATCGCTTCTCGAACACTACCTACAGTTTCGTGTCAGCGCCCCTGATTTTTCAAATCCAGGCATCTGGAAAAAAACTTGGCACCCCACACCACGTGAAATCCAAGTGCCCTGATTAAAATCTAGACGCCCAGATCACCTCTATATAGGAAACCAAACCCTAGTTCACAACCACTCTATATAGAAGTCCCAGCTTCAGTTAAATCCTTAATTTATGTATTAGGATTAAGACAAAGATCACTGAAGCTGGGACTTCTAGTATCCCTAACACAGATCCTAGATTCCCTACTAAGAAGTATAGGATTAGATTTGCATCATTAATATTTGTACCCCTGCATTCTAGATATTTATGTAGGATATTTTTCTTACGTTCATGCATACCTTTCATCGAGGTCGTAGAGCATTACGGCCTAGGGAGACTAGTTTATTTTACTAGTTCGGTTAACACAGGTATGTGTGTTGAGTTGTATAATAACCTAGTTCAGATCAACGATTTGACCTACTCCACCCGAGTTGGAGGTAGAGATTTGATTCTATCTTCCACCGTAATTAGAGAGCACTTAGACAATTAGACATTTATCATGCCCATTTTTATGCTACCTCCCTAGGGATGGACCTTTTGATGATCCCTACTTACACATTACATTAGATATCATGCATTCATACTTTTTTGAAGAGGAAAGATCCCTACAGTGATTCAATTTTCATCAATCAAACTGAGAGTACAGGACTATGTTCTGTATAGAGTCTTAGTGACTTGGATTCTACCCCTGACTACCAGGGATGTTGTGATGATGCGACCATTCCATACATTTCTTTTATATGCACTACATCATAGATTAGACATAGACACTAGTTTGCATATTTTTCATACCATCATTTTTTCATCTAGTATCACTACTAGTAGGAGGGTTCATATGTCATACTGTCACATTTTGACCTCACTTTTAATTTCCCTTAGATTTGACCTCATCTCAGGCAAGGTCAAACCAGTGAGTGAGTATGACATGTCAAAACTTCTCCTTAGCTAGGGTCCATATAGATGAGGATGGAATCTTATCCTAGAGACGGGGGAATCAACCTCAGCCAGAGCAGGTAGTAGAGGACGAGGACGACATCGACCTAACGACCTCCTTCAGATTCCTCTACCTCCGTCTCCACCTCCTATCACTTTGGAGTAGAGAGTTATCAGATTTGAGGAGTCAGTCACTAGTATACACGAGTCAGTTGTACCTACCAACAGACTATGACTAACCAGTTTGAGACCTTGACCAGCCAGTATGAGAGTCTGGAGGAGAGAAGTCAGGCTAGACACACTGAGATGATGGATACACTCAAATATTAGAGTATGAGCCACCCACCTCCACCTCCCCAGTAGACTCCACTAGTTCTAGTTTTTTTATTATTGAGTTATATTTTGACTTTAGTTAGTACTGTGTTGACTTTGACTCATTTCTTATTTAGTGTATTGACTTATCTTATCTTAATTCATTTTATTGCATCTATTTGTTAAATTAGGAATATGCTTGGTAGACTAAGAATTAAATTATTTTTTTGCTATAAAATTTTTTAAAACCTCATGATTTTTAAATCTACTATTATTTATATTTTTATTTTTTTAAAATTGCTTACTTATCATATTTTTTTGAAAAAATTTAGTCTCAAAAAGATATTTTCAAAATTTTTAATTATCTAAGTATTTATATATATATAGTATATAAATGGCATGCTTGCACTACAAAAAAAAAAGTTAATAGACAATGCTTTTAATGTGTTGTCAATCTGGCTGAAAAAGCATTGTAAAAACCACTGTTGTAAAAAAGGCCGCTCAAAGACAACGCTTTTTGTTGTAAAAGCTTGTTGTAGGCATTGTCTTTGTTAACATCGACAACACTTTTGCAACAAATAAAAAGAGTTGTCTGTGATAACAATGACAACGCTTAACAAACATTGTTTTTGTGGGTACGACAACCCCTTTTGCAACGTTTAAAAAGTGTTGTAATTTTATTCCAAACTGCTTGAATTTTGTAACGTTTAAAAATCATTATTTTATTTTTTATCTCACAGTTAAAAAAGCGTTATGTTTTGAAATGAAATAAATATTTTTAGCAATAAATAAAAACCATTGTATTTTCCATATACAAAATCATTATCCATTGATCTAGCAGGATAATGACACCTCATCAAGGATAAAGTCATAAGACCGATTCATTTTTAAGAATAAGAAATTTTAAAATTGGTTCACCCAAAAAATAAGGAAAATATCTCAAAATATTTGTTAAACAAATATTTCGAAATATTCTTAAAAAATTAGAATGGATATCTTAGAATATTTCTAAACGGATGCTAATATTTCAGAAATCAACTACTATAAAAAGGTAACTCATGTCCATGGGTACAGGGACGCACACATATCTACCCTAATTTCCTCAAGTTATTAAACTCTTTTCTCACGTCGAATCCTAACTTGAGCGTCGGAGTGGCTTGCCGGAGCCCACCCCTGGTGTCATTTTAACCCTCTTTTTGACAGCTTTTCAGGTTCTCTCATCTTTTCGGACGATTCTCTTCGTAGAGAGTGTACGTCGGCTGTTCTAAATCGACGTTTGAACCATCTACGATGAATTGGCCGGAATAAATTGGCACCGTCTGTGGGAAAACTGAGCCGAGACGCTGCGATAGTTAACACCGAAAGAACTAATGGCAATCATGGCTCCATCGGAAATAATAGTTACGATGAGTATCCCCTTTCTGAATTTTCTCCTCTCAATCCTCCGAACAGGAACAAAAAGCCTCCTCTTCTCATCCTTCTCATATAAACGGGCATCACGATTTTGTTCCGGTAGCTCTCTCTTCACCGCGCGGAAAAATAGAGGAAACGGTGCCCTGTTCTTCTTGGCCGCCGCAACACACCGCCATCTGCCGCTCCTCACTACTCGGCCGCCACATGGTAGAAGGCGGAGAAAACCTTAGGGCCAAAAGGGAGAGTTTTTCTTCTTCCTCACCGCGCGTCGTGTGCCCCTGTTCGTCTTCTCCACCGCGTCTACGACACCGAACCAGGGCTGGCTTTAGGCATAGGCCACTAAGGCCTATGCCTAGGGCCCCAATAAAAATTAGGGCCCATTTTTAATATATTAATTATTATATTTGAGAAAATAAAAAATTATTAAAATAGTTTTATTGGATTTTGTAGAAGTTTGGAATGGTCATTGATTTTTAAAGATTTTGATATGATTATAATATATTTAATATTTCTCAATTCTCAAAATTCTAATTTATTAGTTTCTTTATATTCCTTTTCTTCCTTCCTTATTAACTTAATAACCTATGTTGCCCAACTTCAAATAGCTTACTCATTTGATAACTTATTTTCTCTCCTCAAGACATTTTCGAGGTTATCACAAGAGGTGCAAAGAAAAGAATGATCAGAATTAAGATCCTTTGTTACAAAGTTTTTGGTGATCTTAAGACTGAAAAGTACGTACCACCTGTCTCATTTCTCTATCAAATCTTATTTTTATGCTTTTGTTAATTTCTCATTTTCTTATCAATGATTTATGTTGTAAACTTGACAGTTCACAATAGAAAAATTAAAAATTTTAGATTTGTTATGTCACTTGTGATTTATCTTTATATTTCACTTTTATTCTGAATATTTCATCTTTATTCTCAAAATTTTAGATTTTTTTATTCTGAATATTTCATCTTTATTACTACATTACTCTCATATTTTAATTACGGTGAAATTTCATCAATATAATAATTCTAGTTTCAAATTTCGCAGATCATTTGTCAAACTTTAAAATATCATCGGATTAAAATTATAAGATATAAATTAGATTTTATTATTATTTAATTTTAAAATATTTTTATTTTCATAAAATAGTAGGGAATTATATTATTATTATTATTATTTGAATATAAATATGTTTGTTAAAAATATGATTTTAAATATATAAAAAATTAAAAAAAATTATTATTAAAATTTATTATTTTGCCTAGGGCCCCTTATAGGCTTGAGCCGCCCCTACACCGAACCGAACTCTTCCTCCCGCTGTGCGTCGCTCTTGGGTCTGCTCGTCGGTCGCTGGGAAGAGTTGGGAGGAGACAGATGAGACCTTAATCGTGGTGCTTTCTCCCTCCCGCGAGAGCACCGTACCGCCTCCCTCTTGCTTGCTACTCGGCTGCCGCGGTGACGAGGGTGGAAGCTGAAAACCCTAATGGGCCAGATCATTTCTCCAGATTGCAGCTCCGTCGGCCGTCCTCTCCCATGCTCCTCCTGATGGCGCGCCATCTCCGGTGATTCCGGAGTCTCACGTGGCGAATTGGTGGCCGATTGAAGAAAAGAGGAGATAGTCTCTGTTCGACCATGTAGAAGAAGAAGAAAGGGCAGTCTGTTCTGTTTGGGCACGTGAAGTTCCTGTTTTCGACTATGTAAAGAGGGAGCGATGTATTAGGGTTTTGCCGAGCCTCATCTTGGCCAGCTTGGTCTCAAGCTTCATCTCGACCATCACTGTCCGGAGTCTCGGCAATCTCAGCCTTATACTCGTCTCGACCGCCTCGGTTCGAGACTCATCTCGGCGAGCTTGGTCCCGACCCTTGTCTCGGTCATTTCTGTCCCGAGCCTCGTCTCAGCCAGTTTGGTCCCGAGCCTTGTCTCGGCCAACTCTTTCCCGAGTCTCATCTTGTCCAGCTTGGTCTCGAGTCTCATCTCGGCCATCTCTGTCCCGAGACTCATCTCGGCCAGCTTGACCCCGAGTCTCGTCTCGACTACCTCTGTCCCAAGCCTTGTCTTGGCCAACATTGTCCTGAGTCTCGTCTCGGCCAACATGATCTCGAGTCTCATCTCTACCACCTTTGTCTCGAGACTCATCTTGGTGAGCTTGGGCCCGAGCATCATCTTGGCTATCTCTGTCTCGAGTCTCGACAATCTCGGTCCTGACTCTCGTTTCGGTCACCTCTGTCCCGAGCTTCATCTCAGTCAGTTTGGCCCGGAACATTGTCTCGGTCATCTTTGTCTTGAGCTTTTGTCTCAGTCAGCCTGGTCTCGAGTCTTGTCTCGGCCACTTCTGTCCCGAGACTCATCTTGTAGTGTTTGGCTTAGAAATTTTGGTTTACCCGACTCCACTTGGCGACGAAAACATTGTTTCGTCGCCAAATTTGGCAACGAAAACTCTATTTCATCGCCAAATTTAGTTTAGAAATTTTGGTTTACCTGGCTCCACTTGGCGATGAAAACATTGTTTCATCACCAAATTTGGCGACGAAAACATGAATTTGTCGCCAAAGTTGGCGACAAATTTGGCGATAAAACATATTTTTGTCACCATATTTGCAACGAATTTATAGTTTTTCGTCGCAGAAGTTTGTGACAAGTAATTAGCAACGAAAAAAATTTCGTCGCAAAATCATTTTGCGATGAAAATATTTTTTATTTTCGTCGCAAAATTCATCGTAAAAAAGATGTATTTTTGTAGTGTAAGTTTATCTTCTATAAACAATCAAGATCTTAGCTACGGATCAATGGCTAGGATAAAATCCCATCTACGACCAACGGTCAAGATTAACTGTCTAAGGCTATAAATAGGCTTAGAAGTTTAGAATTAGATATTGAAATTGCTTGTAAACTCTCTCTAAGTCTGTGTACTTTAACTTGTAAAGACTTCTCCGCCTAAAGAAATTTCTTAGTTGAGCTTCAATTGTCTTGGAAGCAACCATCCAGTTACAACTAAGTTTAAAAAAGACGAGTGTCTATTCTTTATTTCTTAATCCGTCTATTCACCCCCTCTAGCCGGTCCACCTCGATCTTACAAGACCGACGTCTACTGTTCCCTTAAAAAGAACGCATCCTTACTTACTCCTCTCAGGAGATTTTATCTATTTGCTAAATATCCGATCCTTTAGACTTGTTTGGATTTTCTGTTCAATATCTGATCCTCTGACCCCAAGACTTTCCTTTCGATGTTCGATTCTCGCTAACCCATTAACCTGCTAGACGTCCGATCCATTGATCCACCTAAACTTCTTGTCTACGTCTTAGATTTTTCATTCTATCGAAGGAAAATATCATATAGTGTGCTGTAACTAAAGTTCGAACTATAAATATTTGGGTAAATCATTGATCACCTTGTTTCTGCCCTGAGGGCATGATTTCCCTTTTTTGATACATTCAATTTATTGTTAATCTGATCTATTTTTTTCTTTATTCCATTTTAAGAAAATATTAAGATGAAACAATTTGATACTACTGATGTAAATAAGACGAATAGAGTTAAGCTTAACTATGTTAAACATTATTTTTTTACTTATGACTGTGTATTTTTTTATCAAATTAAATTAACAATATTGTTCTCTTTATATATTAGATTAAACATTTATCTAATTCATAAAAATTATATTATTTTTTATTTTTAATCTATTATGAATAATTTAAAATTATAAAATTTATAAATTACTATATTTTTTATAGATTTGAATAAAAAATTTAAAAAATAAATTTATAATAAAATTTTACACAAGATAATAAATACATTTATTCAGATGAATTTGTTTACGATGTTAACGAATTAAATTTGCTAGTGTTAGCTTTATTTATTATATATACATATATATATATATATATTATTAAATGAATCAAACTGAATATTAAATTCTGATTTATTCATATAATAGTTTTAATTAAAATGATTAATTAAAAAAAAATTAGTGACTAAAATGAATTCGTGTATTTAAATTTAAGTTTCATAAGAAAAACGCGCAGGTTAGAAACGGCTAAGAAAAGGAAGGCGGATCCGAGAGTGGAAAGCTTTCTCGTCCCAAGAGTCGTGCCTTTCTTGGAAGTAGGTGAAAGACTCCTATTCCTCTCTCGATTCTTCCTCCATCCATCGCATTCGCACGCTTCATATTCTTTGCTTTCTCCTTTTCTTCTGCAGATTGTTTGAAGATGGAGGGCGATCTCCTTTTGATGGCTTCCACTCAGCGCTTGAAGTTATTCCAGGGAAGGGAAGCCAGCAGGCTTTTCCCTTCAACCTGCGACCGCCATCTTCTGTCATTGTCAAAAGTATGCATTCTGCGAAATTTTGGAGATAAAGCAGGTAAGCGAAATGAGTTCTTGGTGGAAGGGTAACTATCCTACAACCAGGTCCGATGGCGACTCTTCGAGGAGGAATTCGACGACCACCGAGGAACAGCAGCAGACGAGAAGGACGAACTCGTTCTACGGACCTTTGGAATTGCATTGGCATTTGCCGGAGCCCGAGAAGAAGAAGCCCCCTTTGACCTCAAAATTGACCTTCAGGTCCTTGCAGAAATCGCTCACTAAGGTCAGCAAAAGCGACGCATTTCGCACGATGCTCCAAGGCGTCCGCGATCCGAATGAGGAGAAAGTGGTGCAGTCGTTGAGGGACACACTTCTGTCGAAGGGTCAGCTACCTGAGAAGTATGATGACTACCATACGCTTCTCCGGTATGGCTAGAATACATTTGTTATGTAGCTGGAAGAAATTTCTCTTTTAGAATCCTTCTTATTATTATATTGATCATACATGGCCTAGTTTTATATTGGGTGAAAGAATTCTGCTACAGATGCTATAGCCTTGTATTCTTCTCTGCAGATTTTTGCGAATGCGGAACTTCGACATGTCTAAGGCAGAGATCATGTTTGTTAATATGCTCAAGTGGAGAGATAGTTCTGGTGTTGATCTTATTGCAAATGTAATATATTTCTGACATTTTTTCTCCCTATATGTTACTATGTGGGCAATTCAATTCAACACCTCATGACTTTTGTTTCTATCAAGCTGACTTTGACACAAATATGATGAAACATATAGCAATTGTCATCCAATTTCTAATAATATTGCGGTCGAGATCTTTTTCCTTGCAAACATTAAATCAAATGACAGATTGTTTGTGATGAGACAAATGTAATTTTAGAGATTCTTGGCTCACACGCACCCTGCAAATAAGGCATCTAAGTTTGAATTTATATTACTGATCCAAGCAATACCTGCACTTGCTTTTGTCAGCTTTCAACTTTTGTTTATGTTTTTTTTTGTACAATTTAACCTCGTTACCTAGAACTATGAATTCATCAAATAGAATCAATCAGCAAATTTTTCCTATGAACAATATCAGACTAAAGAACTTAGTTTATCTTATCTACCTAGCAGACTTTCTCCCCACGTGTTCATAGGAAAACCAATTTATAAAACCTACTGTCTTGTTACATATTAACTCAGGTAGTAATTGTTTTCAGATGGAATTCATGCATACCTGAATGCTGCTTTTTGTAGGAATTCAAGTTTGAGGAGTATGACGCTGTGAAAAAATGTTATCCACACGGATATCATGGAGTTGATAAATATGGGAGACCATTATACATTGAAAGAATAGGTCTGGTGGATCTCAATGCCTTGTTCAACTTAACAACAATTGACCGTTATGTCAAGTATCATATTTCTGAACAAGAGAAAACAATGAACTTGCGCTACCCTGCATGCTCACTTGCTGTTAAAAGGCATATAGCATCCACCACTGCTATTCTAGATGTCAAAGGATTGGTAAGTACTGCACTTATCACTATTTTTTTATTATTATTTGCTAAGCTTTCTTTCTACTTTTGGGTAAGAGTAAAATTCATCAACTTTTCTGATTTTGCCTTGAATAGCAAATATGGAATGTTTATCAGATATAAATATTATTGCTCAGTGGAATATTGAGACAAGTACTATCCCCTTACTGGTTAAGGATATTTCTTTCTCCCCCTTTATGCTAGTCTCATTTGAGTCAATGCTATTCTGTAGTTGGATGAGATATATCATTATTTTTTTTCTTAAGGACATCTTTTTCTCATGATCTGGAGATTCAAGCCAACTTTTGTTCAGCCTTTATGGTAAAATTCTTATAATATATGGATGTTCCATGATGTGTTAAATTGTTATTTGTACTAAGGCCGTTGCTTATCACTCAAAATTATAATCATGAAAATCCTATCGGTGGATTAAAAGGACCATATATCAAGATATGAAAATTTTAACATATGCAATGCCAGGCAAATGATTTATCTCAACATGTCAAGTTAGTAAAGAAATTTGCTCAATTATAAGTTAGCTTCGCCTATAACTCCTCCCATAGCGAATAAACCCTGGCATGACTGGTTCCAAGCTTGGTTAAGAAGGAGAGTTGTGTTAGGTTGTTAGCCAATGTAAAACATAAACAAATGTTATGTATGGATTTATCAGGCTATTGCGCTAATGCTAGGATGTTCACTAGAAGGAACACGTTATAGGATCCTACTGCAACGTCATGGTAAGGACTACTACATCTTCATGAGAACTTGGGTGCAATATTAAATATGTAACAATTCTTACACTCTAGGTTGGATAAGAATAGACATTATAGGAACACCGATTGTCTTAGATTTATACCATGGAATGGAGAAACGCTTACTTGCAAAGCAATGGAGGTAGTGAATATAATGATTAGAAGAAAAATTATTTTATATGCACAAGAGATAAATGGATAGGGGAGAAAACAAAGATGATAGTGTTATGTTTCATAGGATAGAGTAAAATGAAAAATGAAGTGGTAATTATTGTGGATAGTTCATGAAGGGACGAAGTAGTAGAAGTAATTTAGAAGAAATATATGATTATAGCTCTCAACATAGTGGTAACAAAAAAAACTATTAATGTAATTAGCATATATACACCTCAAATAGGATTAGATGAAGACATCAAAACTAGATTTTGGGAAGATGTAGATGAGGTAGTACAAAATATTCTGATGAACAAGATGATTTTAATAGGAGATTTAAATGGGTATGCAGGAGAGAAATGAGGAATATAATAGGTGCATGGACATCATGATTTGGAATAAGAAATGAAGGAGAAAAAACTATATTAGATTTTGTGATAGTATATGAATTTAAAATAGCTAATATATTTTCAAGAAGAGAGAAGAACATCTGATCATGTTAAAAAATGGGAACAATAAATCATAAATTAACTTTCTTATGGCCACGAAGAGAGAGAATAAAATTTGTAAAGATTACAAAGTTGATCTTGAAGAAAACTTATCCACCCAACATAGATTGTGGTATTAGATACACACCTCAAGCATAGTACCAACCAACAACAACAATCAAGCTTTATCCCACTAGGTGTGGTCAGCTATATGGATCCTTCTACGTTATTGGACTATACCCCCTATTATATCATTATTTATATTTAAATAAATTTTATCTTTATTATTACTAACCAAGTCTTTTTTTATCTTCCTCTTCCTCATTGATATGCACATTTGTTATAGTTTCACATCGCCTAATTGGAGCATTTCTTAATCATCTAAGTACATGTCCGTACTATCTTAAATATGTCTCTCGGAGTTTTCCCTCAATAGATGCAACCCCAAATTTCTCTTTAATATTTTCATTTCTTATCCTATCCATACTTGTATATTTGCACATCTACCTTCACATTCTCATCTCTGCAACTCTTATCTTTTGCTCATGTGCTCAAGTCATAGTCTAATATTCAGCTCTATATAACATAGTATGTCTAATCGCTATTTTGTAAAACTTTCCTTTAAGCCTTAGAGATACTTTACGATCATAAAGAACACCTGATGTTCTCCTTCATTTTAATCATTTCGCTCGTACTCTATGTAAGACATCTCTTTCAGTCCCTCCATTCTTTTGTAAAAATGATCCTAAATATTTAAAACTTTCAGTTACAGACAACTCATCATCTCCTATCTTAATAATTGTCTTATTACGTCTAATATTACTAAATTTAAATTCTATATATTCTATTTTTATTCTACTAAGCCTAAGATCTTTCACTTTAGCTGCCCTTTTGTAAAACTTTCTTTTAAATCTTAGAGGCACTTTATGATCACAAAGAACACTTAACGCTTTCCTCCATTTTAACTATCCTGTTTGTATTTTATGTATGACATCTCTCTCAACCGCTCTATTCTTTTACACAAATGATCCTAAATATTTAAAACTCTCAATTACAGACAATTCGATATCTCCTATCTTAACAATTATCTCATTACGTCTAATATTACTAAACTTAAATTTTATATATTCTGTTTTTACTCTATTAAGCCTAAAATCTTTCATTTCTAGTATTTTCCGTTAAGATTCTAGGTTAGCATTTACTCCTTCACATGTCTTATCTACCAAAACAATATCATCTGGCCTCAAGCATAATACAGTAGAAAGAAAATATGTATTGCTCCTTAAATTATGTATTGCTCCTTAAATTATGTAGTGGAAGTTAAAGATGCGAAATAAAGTAACTTTAAAGAGAGGGTAGGAGCACTAGTATTAGAAAAAATACATGACGACTCGAATACGAAATGGGATAAAAAGATATTAAATTTGAAAATGATGCTAAAAATATACTCGGTGAGTCAAGAGGACTAACACCACCAAATAAAGAATCTTGATGGTGAAATGAGAAAGTACAAGTGAAAGTGATAGGGAAACGAACAATCTATAAGTTATTGCACACT
Organism: Curcuma longa; assembly: GCF_044706935.1. NCBI lineage: Eukaryota > Viridiplantae > Streptophyta > Magnoliopsida > Zingiberales > Zingiberaceae > Curcuma > Curcuma longa. The sequence continues at coordinate 38,922 of NW_027431529.1, forward strand.
TGTAAGAATGAAGAAAATTAAATAAGTATGCAGTAGCCAAGAAAGAGGCTAAGAAAGCGGTGAATAAAGTCAAGAATAAAACTTTCGAACGCTTGTATAGGCAGCTTGATACAAAAGGGAAAAGAATATCTATAAAATAGCTATAACAAGAGAGGAAAACAAGGGATCTAACCCAAATAAGATGCATTAAAGATGAATTAAATAGGATATTAGCGAAGGATGAGGAAATAAAAGAGCGATGGAAGAACTATTTTCATCAACTTTTTAATGAAAGTTTAAGCGACCAACTTAACTTAAGTAATTTACGTAAGTTAGAGCATATAGAAATTTAAATTTTCATTGGAGAATTCAAATTTTAGAAGTAGAACAGACATTAAATGAGATGCAAAATAGAAAAGTAGTTGGACTGGATGATATTCCGATAGAGGTTTGGAAATGTCTAGAGAAGTAGAGTATCAAATGATTTACATAGTTATTTAACCTGATATTGAAAATGAAGAAAATGTTTGATCAGTGGAGTAAAAACTCTAGTCCCCTGTATAAAAATAAAGGAGACATACGAAATTGTACAAATTATAGGGGCATTAAGCTAATGTGCTATATCATTAAATTTTAGGAAAGAGTGATAGAAAAATAGTTAGGGAAGGAGACCAAGATGATCAAAAATTAATTTGGATTCATACTTGAAAGGTCGATGATAAAGGCTATATATCTTCTTAAATAATTGATTGAAAAGTATTGAAAAAAGTAAGACTTACGCATGATATTCGTTGACCTAGAAAAAATTTGTGATAGAGTTCTGAGTAATGGTTTCAAAAATAAAACCAACTCACCAAGTCGATCCAAAAAATATCGAGTTAGGGTTGGTGGTTTTAGTGCCCGAATGAAATCGGGTTGGACCCGAAATTGACTCGGAAAAATTTTCGGATTCGGTTTGAGTTCGGGTTGACCCGAATTAGAGTTTTAGGGTATAGTTTAGATAATTAAACTCTTAAATTTAAATATTTAAACCCATGAAATATAATTATCATATATTTTAGATGAGGTTTGTTATTATGTGTTTAAATTAAAATATTATTATTATGTGTTTTGAATTTTTATTTAATTATTTTTTCAGATTGGTCAGGTTATCCGAGTTCGGGTTTATAGTTTTTAGGTTGGTTTCAGGTTCAAGTCGGGTTTGGATTGGGAATTTTTTAGATAATACCCTTGCTTCAACCCAACTTGAACCCACTCACCCCACCCGAATTGACACCCCTAGTTCTGAGAGAAATTATGTGGAGAATTCTAAGAAACATACTAGTGTAGCGTATATTAAAACAATTAGGGATATGTATGAAGATGTATCGACAGGAGTAAAAACTCTAGGCGGATTAATTGAAAAGTTTCTTATAAAGATAAGATAACACCAAGGATCAGGTCTAAGTCCACATCTTTTTACACTAGTCTTGGATGAACTTACTGAGCATATCCAAGATATGTTACCATGATGCATATTGTTTACGGATAACATTGTTTTAGTTAATGAGATACAAAAAGTAAATGTTAAGCTCGAATCGCGATAGGAAGTACTAGAAGTAAAAGGTTTTAGGCCAAGTACAATAAAAATTGAATATATAGGATTTAAGTTTAATAGTATTAAATATAGCAGGGAAATTGTTAGGATATGAGATGACAAGTTATTTGTAACTTCAATATCTAACATTGTTTTTGCAAAATGATGGAGAGGTTGATAGAGTTAGTTTACATAGAATACAAGAAAGATGGTTGAAATGGAAGAGGGTGTCGATGTTCTTTGTGATCGTAAGGTACCTTTAAAGTTTAAAGGAAAGTTTTGCAAAATGACAGTTATATTTGTTACGTTATATAGAGCTGAATATTGAGCTATAAAGTGAGTACACAAGTAAAAGATGAGAGACACAATGATGGAGATGTTATGACAAATGTGTGGACATACAAGGATGAACAAATAAGAAATGAGAACATTAGAGAGAAAGTCGAGGCGACACCTATTGAGGAAAAACTCCAAGAGATGCATTTAAGATGGTACTTAAGCGATCAATAAATGTCCTAATTAGGCGATGGTAAATCATGACAAATACACATTAATTGAGGAAGAGGGAGACCAAAAAAAATTTATTAGCAACGATAAAATATGTAAATATATTTAAGTATAGATGAGGATATAATAGGGGATAGGGTCTAATAGGATAGTAGGATCCATTTTGCCGACTCCACTTAGTGGGATAAATGTTTGGTTGTTGTTGTATAAGTTAGCTTCACCTAATATAGCTATTGAAATTTGATAGATAGGATGAAACTTATTGTGTCAACCTTGTTCATATTCATATAAGGTTTGATGTCATTAGATAAGTTGATATTGTCAGTCGTAAAGTACATGCACTTAGAATTGGTTCTCCTGGCTGGTGAAATGTAAAGTAGGAAATGGTTAATTTCATCATAGATATTATTAATGTTACGAGAAATTTCTTGACATCATCAATTGTAAAGTGGTGCGCTCAGCTTTGTTAATGGTAACCTGCTATATTATATGGATTTTTGGTAATTAGGATCAGAATCATATGCCATTGTTGTGTAAGTGTGAGCGTGCTTTGTCAACCTTCTGAAACTATCAATTCTTGAATGGCAATGAACTTCTCAGAATCTGATCGATTTTGCACACTTTTTTCCTATGTTCGTTGCATCTTCTCTTTTTTCTATGCTTTGTATGTCAAGAAAATAGCAAAAACATCAAAAAAGTTTTACTTGTTTTTTTTTTTTAATAATTGAGGGATTTTCATGAAACTGAAGCAATGATTGTGATGTGTAGCTTGGTGGACATACAGCCTTAATAGCTATTATTAATCAAACATGATTTTTAATTTTCCGCATTCCCTTTTCATTATTTTCTGCAACCAAATAGTCAAAATGGATGCTGAGACACATTTGAATCCATTGGTATAGGGTACTAACAACTTCTCAAGGCCAGCAAGAGAGATTTTCACAGAAATTCAAAGGATTGACGGCAATTACTATCCTGAGGTCTGGAATAAATTAAGTAATTGAAAATTTTTACTGATTTGATCATTATTTATCATTATGATATTTTAGGTGAGAACTTGAAGCTTTTATTTAATTATGCCAATTGTGGCCCATAGGTAAGGACTTAGGACCTTGTATTCAGATATACCTTTTATAGCACTTAGCCTCACTATTTTCTTCTTCAGCTTGGGCATTGTAAAATCCTCATAAATTCAACTTGCTCCAAACTGCTTTGCCTTGTTCTAGCTTGTCTTAAGTTCTATTACTATGCTTATGGCTTGGCTCAAACTCTTATCTGAGATTCAGTTAAATATGGATTTTAGTGGAAATGATGGCATGCATTCAAAAAGGATTGAAAATTTCAAATACTCAAGAGTTTTCATAGTACAAAATAGAAAATCTAAAAATGCAATTTAAGCACAAAATTGACATAGATTGGTAATATGCCATGCTATCAAGTTCCTTCCCTCTCTAGTGGCGAGCTTAAATGCCCCGGGGCACACTTTGGCCATAACTTAGTGTGGACCTTGCCAATTTTTCGCTGTTTCTCCTTGTTTTGATGATCGCCTTTCTTTTACCCTTAAAGCAAGTTATTAACCTGAAACTTTATTACATCATGCTGTTAGAAAATTTCCTTCATTTCACCTTCAACTCCTTTGCATTTTGATTGATGGTTGTACACCGTGACATTAGTCTACATTAGTTATGTTATGCACCCCAAGTATGATTCTGAACTTACTCCAGAAAATCCAAGTTTACCTACAAGTTAAGTTCCTATCTTGTATGGAAGCACTATATTTCTGCCAAATCACTATTTCTGACTTGAAAACCAAGCTAAATCCCTGAGCTCTCTGGGTGGTTATATATATTTTCTATGATAATCTGCTGCACATTTTCTTTGAATGTCTTTATGGTAATCCTTGAGAGGTCAACTTTTAATTGTTTGTTCACTGTTTGGGCACAAACTGTTCCTCCTGTGCATACACCCTCTCTAATGGCCTGTTTACTTTGAAAGATGGACTAAAGGAAAGATGAATTGCACAAGGGTTAAGGCATCTTTCCTTTTTACCTAGTGTAAAAATAAACTGTGCACATGGATCCATTTTTCCTCATTTACTCATTCACCCTAAACGAGTTTTCATCCTTTGGTCGGTGAACACTAAAATCCCCGGAGTCCTCTCGACGTTGTGTTGGTCATATTCTAGTGGCACTACAAGTACCTTGCACTTCACTTATGCATCGCTACATGGGAATCGCAATAGCCAAGGTTGCGAAATCATGGCCATTGGCTGTGAAATTGCAGTCGTTGTATAGTCATGAGTTTGGAGCCGTAAAATTGTGGTTTTAGTATATAGCTGTAAGTTCGCGTCCACTACTTGCAGTCATGAGTTTGCGGCCATTACATGTAACCATGAGTTTGTGGCCACGTGGTCGCGATCTCCTCCATCCACTCCTCATGATAAACATAAGCATGCCACCATGACGCTTCTTTGACTTGAAATCCCCCAACACCTATTTCACAACTGGCTGAGACATTGAACACCTATAGTCGAGCTACTATGATTCGTACTGCTAGAATCGGTTTATTTTCGTGCTTCATTATTAGTCACTACAAATAGCCTTAATGCCTTTTCTATAATACACCCATTTGGGATGATCTACTTCCCTCCAACTCCTTTGTTCCTAGTGGTTGACTCATCTATATACAATAACCAATCTTTACTTAAAACTCTTTCATTTCAGCAATGAAATCTACCAAGACCTTCCTCTTCGTAGTTGATAGGTGAAGTATTTGTTACAGGGGTAGTTTGACAATATACCCTATCATAAGCTCTTGGAAGTATGCCTGTGACATTCTATAAACATAACTCCTAGTTGTATACAGAGCCAAACATGAAGGTTTTCTCAACATAGGATTTGATTTTGTCCTTCCATTGTGATTTCTTGAATAATCAAGTCATTACACTTCTAAATAGTATCTTTGGGCATGCTTCCTTAGATTCACAAAAACAGAGAGAGAAAGGGTAGGCGAAGTATTTGTTGCAGGGGTAGTCTGACAATACCCTATCATAAGCTCTTGGAAGTATGTCTGTGACATTCTATAAACGTAACTCCTAGTTGTATATAGACTCGATGTGCAAAGCCAAACATGAAGGTTTTCTTCCAACATAGGATTTGATTGGTTGCTACCCTCTCCGCCATTGTGATTTCTTGAATAATTAGGTCATTGCACTTCTAAATAGTATCTTTGGGCTTACTTGCTCCTTTTGTCCTTCCTTTTTTAGATTCACACGCTTCCTCAGAAAAATAGAGAGAGAAAGGGAGGGTATTGCTTACGAGGAAATTAAAATTTATTAATCTTGTAATTTTATTTTTCTCATGATTAACATAGTTTAATAGATTATTATGCTATAATTGCCAAAGAAGGATCACATTGTTTAGTGGGGAAAAAATGCTTTTAAATGTTTCTATAGTTTAGCCGTTAATTCTTAGAACTAACTTTAATATTTCGAATTAAACCTAGGATAATTATTTATAAATTACCTATTTAATTATGCTATTAGTTGCATTTGGCTATTTGTGATATTATTAATTTGTAGCCACTTTGTCATTAACAGACTCTCAACCAGCTATACATTATCAATGCTGGACCAGGGTTCAAAGTACTGTGGAAAATCCTAAGTGCTTTCCTTGACGTCCGGACATTGGCAAAAATACAGGTGAGTATTGACCTTTGAATTCAGAAATAGTCAATTGTCTATTTAGTTTAGATAGACATGCCAATCTAATTAAATTTGACCTTATCAGATTCTAGGTACTAAATATCAGGATAAGCTTTCTGAAGTCGTGGACTTAAGGTACCTATGTTTTAACAATAATAATTTTGTGCAATGAGCTAAAATCCATTCTATATATTCTCAGTAATTTGCCTGACTTTTTGGGTGGAAATTGCAAGTGCTATGAACATGGAGGTTGCTTGATGAAAGACACAGGGCCATGGATAGACACAAACATTATCACCAAATTGATGGTGAATTTTTGGTGTACATGGTCCATTAATTTAATCAAATTCATTAAGAAAAAATTCTAAATTTTTATACTTTTGATGATCATTGTTCTTCAGGATGTATTTAATAATGTGGAACAATTAGCAGATAAACCAACTGGTACAAAAGGTTTTGAAGTCCTTAGCACCTTTCAAAATGTAATTCCTTTTGGACTTCTTTCTATCTATATACATATATATGTTTTTGCTAACAATATCAATCCAATAAGTATACAAGTATAGATCTTTTTGATTCCAAGGAAAAGGTGTTTGTAATTATTTTAAAAATGTTTTGGTCACTTTTGGATCACAGGGATCATCAAATCGACAACTTAGGTCCAGTTCTATTAGAACTCTTTCTTCAAAGATGGATGATACACCGGAAAATTATCTTGTAAGTGTTTGTTATTGGAGCTTGCATCATGCAGATGGCTAAAAAATTCAAACATATTTTCTTTTTCATATTTCTCTTAATAATTGAGGCAGTAACATCTTGGGAAATCTGACTTACTGCTCATCTCATATTCTAATTGGTGACTGAAAGGAAATGCCACATGCATGTTTGAGAAAATATATGTAAAATTTTGTATGATTTGTCATTCCTCTAAGAAAATCATTAGGGATGCCACAGTTTAGTAGACTAGACTTCATCACCTCAGTTCTATTTCTTAATATGGATACATACATTGTATGGATGGCTGTTGTCTGCAATAATGAAATCAATTTTGCAACAAGTTGTTCCTTCTAAGACAGATTATCCTTTAAGCATCAAGGTAAGATCAGAAAAGATCATGCAATCACTAGTAAAATCTTTATGGAAGAACATCTGTCAACAAAATCACTCGGGATGAACAAATTGTGTGATCTTTTTGATGATTGTTTTCATCTAAATTTTGTTTTTCTTTGGTTTAAACCTGTGAAAATTTTAAATGTTTTCTGCTTTTTGGTTCACTGGGTTGATAAAAAATACTACTGTTGATACTTATAACAATGATAAAAATACCTACCTCAAGATATTTATAAGGTTAATAGTTTGGAAGAATAACATTCTTTAGAGGGAAACCAATTATTAATACTATACTGATCTAATTCCAACATATTCCTCCTCATCATTTCTTTGAAATTGACATCTTCACAAATAACAAAGGACATGAATTCGGGATTTTGATATGTCAATTGGCTTTTTAATTGTCAGCCTTGAAAGGGGATGGTATTCAGCCAATTCACATAATCTAGGTAGCTATTGAGCTAAACTTATCACACCATCTTAGTCAGGATCAGCAACAGAAATATTAGTCCGTCATTTATCAGGGCTGAAAAGTTGGATAACTTTAAGACACTTGATTACACATTATGTAGAAGAAAAGGAATACTGTTTCAAGATGTTACAGGGAGTTGGATATTGATGAACTTCTCTTCCCTAGGAACATAATGGCATATTTGTTACATAAGCATTGTAGTGAGAATGAAAAGTTTTGTAGAGATAATAGTAAAAGCACATGCAGAAGATCAAGTTCTTCATATTCTGGAAACATGACTTTAGTAGTGTTGAAGTCTAATGAGTACAATTGTAATGATTATCTAATATCAAGATAATAATATATCAGTTTAGTTGTTTACTAGCACATAAATAAATATGTTGCAGGAAAATACAAGTGGAAAACAATATACAAAAAATAAGCTCTTAAAGCAAAAGATAAATGAACTGGAAGCATGGTTGGCGGACACTGATGAGGTACAGTACAATTGTTATTTTCAACAATCTTTAGGAGCAATGAGTTTTGAACTAATTATTTTTTGTGTTTATTCCTCTTAGATCTTGCAACTACTGAACTCTAAGCAGCAAGAACTTGCTGATCACATAGAACAGCTCAAGAAACTCAATGACCTCGGTAAGCACCTTTTCAATGTAGTTCAATTTCTTTATTTATCTATTCTTTGTGGGTTTTAGTTATACCAACCACTAGTTGTACATTCTGTTTATCTATTTGAGTTTTGTGGCAAATTGATGCATTGGAAGTTTGTCAACTATAGTAGTCTTGTTTGAACTTCAGTTGGGAATTGGGCTAGAGGAACTTAAGTTTGGAGAATTGACACAACACCAAGATTGAACCATTGAATCACCCAGAAATAGGACAAAATTAATAGTGTATCTCACAAAAAGAAAATAAAACCTAACCTAGAGATTGAATAATGGAATATATCATTAAAAAAAGGATATTATATAGACACGACACAACTTTCATAGACTCGATCCTAAACAAGATAGGAAATAAATATGAAAACACACTAGACTCTAATTGCGATTACAATTATTTTTATTATTACCAAAATAAAAAATGCGATAATTCCTAAATTACCAAATTCTAAAATCAAAATTAAATTTTATCTACATATGTGCTAATCTTGGATTACTCTACAAATATTCTCTAAGTCATTTCCCTTTTTTTATGTTATTCCTTTCTTTGTTTGCATTATTGTCCTCCACCAACGAGAACTTGACTCTAAGCAAATTGCCAACTTCTCTTCTAAACATAGTTAATAATTGATTTACCAACTCTTTTTAGTAATGTTTCTTCTAAGATTCAAAATCTCGAGCTATGTCGAACGATACTGTTTTGGTATAGTATCGATGTTTTGATGCATGGTGTTGATAATGGACCAGAGTTGAAGAAAGAAGGAGATAAAGTATAGAAAGGAGTATGTGCCAAGTAGGTTTTATATCTTATATCATGCTGGACTAAATAGTCGAAACCAAGATTTAAAATCTCGACCCATGCTGAGGTTTCAATCCCGAACTGGAACGATACAATTTCGGTAGCATATCGTACTGTGCCGATATAATTTCGATATTTTTTAAATATAAAATATATTAACTACAAATAAAAAATTTAATCTAAATATTTAAAAATAAATTTTTTAAAAATATATATATATATATATATATATATATATATATATATATAATGGGATAATTTTATTAAGCTTTAATTAAGCCTATTTAAATTATCTCAATCATAGCCAGGAGCTAATTAAAATTATTAATTAAATTTGACCTCAATTTTTAATCTCCTCCCCTGTTCCATGCTTGCACGATGCATCCCCTTCTCCACGCGAGCCCGACGACATCTCCGGACACATCGCGTGGCGGGGGGATCCCTCCAGATGAGTCACGAGGGCTCGACGAGGCCTCGAGGTACGCCGACATTGGAGCCTTGATTGTGTCGGTTTCGATCTACGGGCGGAATAAAATTTTTGCCCATATCGGACGAAACAACTCGAGATTTCATTCCATAGTCGAAACATAATATTTCGGTAAATTATTGAAACTCGATATCACTCAAAACAAACAATGCCTTCTTTTTGTACTTCATCTCCTTCCTCCTTTAATCTCCAATTGATCACCGATACTATGCATCAAAGCATCGGCATGATATTGGAATTGGAATAGTATTTTTTCGATCAAAGATCGAAACTACGACATGGTTCGAGATTTTGAATCTTAGCGTTGAGTGGTATCAAGTTTCAGTGATTTATCGGAATAATACGTTTCGACCGTTTCATCGACATGGTATGAGATCTCAAACCATGGTTTCTTCATTATTCTTCTCCTTTGGACGCCCCTTCCAATAATTAAGAATTCAATGCATTTTGCTTCACTTTTTTTGCTTTGACTTTATGCTATTTGGTTGTCTTTTCCAATATAATGAAAACATCCAAGTTTGTTATAGAGCGAGAATGTGTTGGGCCTTTCATCAAAATCTGAAGGTGGTAATGGTGAGGATGAATCTACATATCCAATAATAAAGTCAATATATGAAGATGGATGTTTCAAATTTCTCTTAGTAAATTAGTTCATTGTTTAATTTAAAAATTAAACTTGTGTTTAAATAAGTTAGATTGTTAAAATAAACAAGTATTACAATAAACTTTCCTTACAATATGGCTAAAGTAGTTATGAAGAATAATAGTTACAAAAAATATGGATGAATCTAAAGTAAATGTTATGAGGAAATTTAAATTCATGAATGCAATATAAAAAAATTGTTGTAATACTTTGGATGTTTTATAATAATCATTACTCAGTACAATTTTATTCATAGTGATGGTTGTCGATGTAGGAAATATTACTTTGTACAATTTTATTAATAGTAATGGTTATCAATGTAGGAAAGAGGTGGGAAAGGGAAGCATGATGACAGACAAAGATTTTTTTTTTCATTTTTCTTAAGCATAATGTTTCGGCCAAATACCGTGGATGATCAAGCTCAGATCAACGAACGAGCTGACGTCCACTATATCACATAATATTCTTTCTGATTTGCTATTGTTACAAAAATATTTTTCTATTTTGGCGGTGGGGAGGTTGATGGTGTACAGAGATCAAAAGAGGCTGCAAGAGTCCAATTAGATTCCAATTAAAAGAGAGCAACTATAGGTAGATTCATGGATTAGCACATTGCTGCCCCTGGGGCATAATTAAATTGGCTACTACGGGGCAGACTTGTTGCAACAAACAAGGATCGAATCTCAGCGAAGCCGAGGCAATGCCTTCTTCCGTAATGGCTAATTGTAGTTTCTCGATTTACCTCCTCACAAATTGAGGCCAACTGTACAAGGCCACTGAGGTGGCAGATTCCAGCTTTTGTTGCAATAGATCAGGGCATTGCTACTCCCAAAGTAGGGTTGAGTTGGTTATTGCAGGGCAAATATTGCTACAATGGGCAAGGATCAAATCTCGATGAAGTAAAAAAAAATATCCTCTCCCATAGTGGCCAACTATAGCTTCCCGATTTACCTCTTCACAAATGGTCATGGGTCCGATAGTGTGGAGCTGCTAGAGTGACAGATTCCACCTTTTGCTATAATGAATCAGGGCATTGCTAAAGCTTGAGAATGATAGAGAATGGAAAGGTAACTAGTACTAAGATTGAACCACTAGACTTTAACTCTAAACTATCCAATCACCTAGAAACTAGGACAAAATTGATGAAACGAAGGGGATAAATATCTCAAGAAGAGAAAATCAAATCTCACCCGGAGATTGAAAAGTAGAATAGATCATTAATCATTAATAGATTAATCCTAAACAAGCTAGGAAATAACTATTAGATTCTAATTAGGATTAGAATTATTCTTTGATTATCACCGAAATAAAAAATGCAACAATTCCTAAATTACAAAACACTAAAATCAAATTTAAAATTTATTTATGTATATGCCAATCTTAGATTATTCTCTAATTTTTCTTAAGTCATTTCTGTTTTTGCATTATGAGTTTTCCTATTTGTATTAAGAAGTTCAGTCGAGTGATGGATAGATTCCAATTAAAAGAAAGCAACTATAGGAATCTAAGAGAGCAACTGTAGGAAGATTCATGGATTAAGGCATTGCTAAAGCTTGAGAATGATAGAGAACAGAAAGGTAACTAGTAGTAAGATTGAACCACTAGACTTTAACTCTAAACTGTCCAATCACCTAGAAACTTGGACAAAATTGATGAAGCAAAGGGGATAAATATCTCAAGAAGAGAAAATAAAATCTCACCCGGAGATTGAAAAGTAGAATAGATCATTAATCATTAATAGGTTAATCCTAAACAAGCTAGGAATATTGGATTCTAATTTTTCTGAAGTCATTTCCTTTTCTGCATTATGAGTTTTCCTATTTGTATTAAGAAGTTCAGTTGAGTGATGGATAGGTTGACGGGAATTTGCTTGAACTGAATCCACTTTGGTTGAGGTAGCAGGGATATAGAGATGTGGAGTTCGACTCGCTCGACGTACTCAATGTTTGACATAGTTGGTTTGACTCAGTTATGTGATAAACAAAGTTTGATGTGATATCAATTCAAATCTTAGGGATGCTTATGAGATCGATTAACATGGAATGGAGGGGGTAGAATTGGTAGGACTCTCTGGTGGTCTTCTAAAAGGCTTTGATACACACAATTGGGACATCACAGACTCTGAGGAAAGGAATATTTAATTAAACTAGCTTTCTGAGAAGGAAATGTGATTGTCTTTAGAATTTGAAACTATCCATTTGATCTCAGACAACTATGGTTAACTAGGGGTGATTTCAGTGCAACACTCCGTGAAGCTGAAAGGAAAAAAAATGTTCTGGAAAACCAAGAGTTGCTAGATTGTTCAATGAGTGGTGCAACAATATGGCAGTTTCAGAACCTATTTGCTCAGGAGATATCATTATATGGTGCACTCTGCAAATCCACTGGCCCTAGTGAAACTTAACTAGTCTTTTTTTTTAATCATTTCATACCTTTCAAATGTATGCAGAAGCCAAAACAAACATTGTAATAACATGTCTTCCAGATCAGAAATCAATCATTCTTTAAGTACCAACAGAGTTTGATAACCACATTAAAGTTTTAAGATTCTAAAACAAATGGACTTTTTGGCACAGTTTGATAGAATTAGTTAAATCATGTTGAAGTCGAAAATGCAATTCAGCCTCAGTGTGGTGGTGAAGCTTAGAATACTTAGAACAAATCTAAAAAAAATAGGATTCCAATTGGTGGAAGATCTGGAAATATAAAAAAGAGAATTAGCCATAACATTGATACACTGAACCAAATAGCATAACAAAGGGAGCTTAGTATTTTTGAACAATCTGAACTTGGGAATCTGAAAATTAACTTAGACTCAATTCTTAACAATATGTCCATTGGATCCAAAGATAAAAAAAATGGATTCAAGGAAGGGATAAAAAAAATAAGGTTTAAAATTTTGAGCCATACTGAAGTTTTGGTTTATGACTAAAATAATTTGGTACCGTATCGTTCCGTGTCAATACAGTTTAAGTATTTTTTAAGCATAAATATATTGATTAAAAAAATATTTTTATTAATATTTGATTGTTGTACTTATTATTGAGTTATATTTAAGATGTTAAATATTGAATTCAAGTTTTGATATTATCTTGTAAAATATTTAATGCTTATTGAGTAAAAGTCAATTTAGGATTAGCTGAAGTTCACCTAGACATGACAAGATCAAGTAGGTTTTAATTTAGATTTATTTTGATCATTTTAAAATTAAACTAAATTTTTATATATAATAATTTAATCCATAGTACTATATTTTATAAAGTTAGAAATTATATTATATTTAATTTTTTAAATTTTTTCTAATAAGCTAAGTGGAGCCTTGACTCAATGGTAAAATTGTTACCGTATGATCTTGTGGTCACGAATTTAAGTCGTGGAAATAGCCTTGCAAGATAAGACTGTGTACAATAGATCCAATGTTGTTCGACCCTTCTCCGAGATCCCGTATTGGTGCACGGGATGCCCTTTATTTTTTCTAACAAGCTATTCCCTCCATCTTAAGGAGACCTGTTTTTCTCTATTTATCTCGTGGATGGATGAAAGAGAGAAAAAATTAACTACGTTAAAGAGGTAAAGAAGTTTTTTTCCTCTTTATTTACCCTCGTTGACCGATGAAAAAGGAAAAAAAATTAACAATGAAAGAGGAAAAAGAATTAACGGATCGAGGAAAAAAACAAAAAAAATAGAGAGAGAGAGAGAGAGAAAGGAATCTAAATTAAATATCATAATAAATAAATAAATACAAGTAGGAATCAAAGGAGTGGTGGCAGTGACATCAATGACTAAGAAGAGAGAGAGAGAGCTTGAGAGAAACAAAGGAGATGGAGAGAGCATAGGCTGAAGGGGAAGAGGAAGGAGGAGTTTGGAAAGGCAAGAAAAGGTGTGAGTGCATGATTAAAAGGGAATCTTAGACTCAAGTACATAAACACTTTGGAAACCTTAAACCAGATGAATCTAAGAATACGACTAAACTAGACCCAAATCATCTTCAGCCATAATTACTCCAAATTAAGTTTAAATCAAGCTTGGTTTGAACCTCACTAATCCTAACTACAAGTCTCACATGTTAGACCCACTAACACTAAATCAGGTTGCACCTTAGCCTTACTTATCCTAAACTTAAATTAAATTAACCCCAAACAAAGGCATTCCTATAAATAACTCACATTTTTTTTTTGACATTTGTCCCTTTCTAAATTCCTTGGACGTAATAGATGGGGTTGGAAATGAGCTCAACATCTTGATTAGTTAGGGAGATAGGAAGACTTAGAGCACTAGAGAAGTGATGATTGCACTTGATTTGGATGGCTCAAATGCATGGAGAAGGGGAGTCCTTGGAAGGCTACATTAAGGGACACTTAGTAGAGAGATGTATCCTCTTAATTCAAATTTAGAGGTAAAAGGCCCCCCTTGAGGCTCATAGTAATGCCACAACCTAGCATCCTTCAAGTCAAAGGTGTGCCTATTTTCTGTCACGCATGGGCCATCATTGATCATGCTCCTGAGGCACTAATGATCCTACTACTTGGGTCACACAAGCTTGCAAGCCATGGATACCTACAGGTTGCACGTGTATGAGAACCATGTGTGTTTGTAGCTATGCCTACCCTTATGGGTTCCCATCCATTTGTGCACTCCCATAATCATGTGCTCTTGCATGATCATGGGCTTGTGTTTTGCACCTACACATTTGTGGGCTTTTATTTTTGTTTTACACATACTCAAGTTCATGCCCTTGTCCTTGCCCATCTTGACTTGGACTAAAAAAGCAACATAAATTTGATTTTCTCCATCACCAACTTAAACATTAATTTCTTATGCATTTGAAATTGATTTTGAAAAATTTATGACAATCTACTTGCAAAATAGATAGTTGATGCCAACCATTTTATTACATCAAGAAAGTAGATTGTGGCTTGAATCTTTCATAGTGAACCATTATTGGATTTACTTGGTTAATCAGTGAACATGATTACCTTGAACTATTTAGTCTTTTGTATAAAACAAGACAATTATAGCTCATACAATAACCCCTACATACGATTGTTGTCACTATGTCTGTTTAGCTTGTGGACAACACTTGATTCATAAGTCCTTTCAATTTGAAGCGCTCATATTTTGCACGGAGGTTAACTCCTACATAAACGTATACTGCACTGTACCCTACTTGGTATGAAATAAAAAAACATTAAAAGCATAGCTTAACCTCTTACACTTTGTAGGTTGTACCTTTCTATCCTAACCTCTTACCCTTTGTAGGTTGTACCTTTCTATCCTTTGAATGGACAGGGAGTGCTCCTCCTAGGTTTCTTTCTAAATCTTGTAACTTAGTTATGCTTTTAGAATCTCGTGGATTAAGCCATAATTAGGTCAGAGAATGTCCAAGTTGGAGATAACATTTTTTTGCCTTCAATGGAATCCAAGGTTTTCTATCATAACTGGAGTTGCCCCCCTTTTATAAGCTCTAGAAGTGAGTGTATATCCAAAGACTTCATGTGATGCATCATCTAATTCTCAAAGAATCTATCTATTCTCTATTTCACTGGCTCCTCTACTTAGACATGCATCGCCTCCGGGTTCTTTGTTCACAGCATCATATACTGTGTCACCTACACGTATTATTCATCTAATGGTAGCAAAAGTATTGAGATTTTGTTTTACCCTCTTCATAGGGTTACTAATATCCAACTTACATGTACATTATAGTATTTCGCTGGCCTTCTGTAATAATATTCATACCATTATCACTTGACGACTTTTATGTAGCCGGATAAAATAAATTTGCCTAAATATATGCAGTTACTACATTATGTTTTTTTCTTTGTTTTCTGTGAGGAGATCGGCTATGGCCTATCACCTCACATGTAGGAAAGTGGTATGAGAAGCTTAAATATGTCCCAATTATAGCTAGTTATTACTTGTTTTTCTTGCTACTCTTTGATCAACTTCGTTAATTTTGAATTAATAATATATTTCTTTTTTTTAATCACAGTTTGAAGTGTGTGATTTCGAGCATTTGGAGATTTAAAGAATGAGAAATTATTAAATAAGGTCTATCAACTCATGTTGGGGTGCATGCTATTTCGGATAGAATTCCGGCGGTTGCTACGATCGATGTGAAGTTGATCCAGTTCCCTGTGGAATTGGTTTCCACTTATTGTAGAACGATGGAGGGAAGGATTCCTGCTTAATGGGAATTACCAACATGCTTATTTATATTATATCATTATTCATGACATTCTTAAGCCGTGCGAATTTCCGAAACTATCACCAAAAAAAGAGCGCACACTTTTTTATAATATATTTTTTATAAAAATATTGAGGTAGCTAGTAATTGTGTATGAATAACTATGTACAGTGACGAGGGAACAAGGGGATGAAATATTCACAATTCTATACTATGTTCTTAAAGATACATGAACTCGGTGAGTAGAAGCTGTACTTCTTAGAAAAAAGGATATTATGATTTGATATGCTACCTAAAGTTTTGTTTTTAGAAAAATTGTTTCTGAAAGTAGATGTCTATTAGCAAGATAAACCGGGTTTAAATTACGTGAATGAAGTGTGATTGCAAATCCTTGATAAAAAAAAAGCTCAGAGAAGGGACGACCTAGCAATGCTTTGATCTATTAGGGCTTTAATGCACACTTCCATCAACTCAAATGAATCAGTATCACCAGAATTGACCAATCACAATTATTAGATTGTTTTAATAGGAGCATCCAAATCTAAATACAATTTCGTTCATGATTCATTATTTGTATGACAGACAAAGAACATGAACATATTTTGAGAGAGTGAATTTTGATATAGAAGTGATATTCAGAAAAATATAAGTAGATCCTTAGATATCTATGTAGACCTATATAATATATATATATATAAAACAAGTTTGTGATGAGATGCGAGCTGTCAAGAAGAACATGCATATCCAGTTAAATACGATTTCATCTTAATTTTTTAGACATGTTTTTGTTTTTAAGCATTCATGTGATCCCTTCAACTTCCCAGCTAAATAGTTTAATCCATCTATTCTAACTCAATTAATTTTAGGTTAATAGATCAATATTCTACAACTTTTTGATAATTTTTTTCAATATATACAATATGATGATATATAGTTATGGAACTACAGTTAATTCGCGATACAAATTATGAACAGTATAAGTATAAAGAAAATTAAACATACTAGAGAATCTCAATTATTAACCATCGTTCTTAATTTTATAAATAAAATTAAACACGGCGACAACTTGAAATTTTATAAATACTTGGTTCTCGTTATAAATAAACACATGCACCATTGTATTGCTCACTCACTCCAACAAGCGCTAGCTAGCTACTGTTGCAGCTTCACAGGAGCTTGTTTCTAGCCAGCGGTTGCTCATGGAGTCCATGCCCTCCAAGTTCTTGGCCTCCCTCGCACTCTTCCTCGTCCTCCACCTCGCCTCCTTAAACCTCAGTGTCGCCTGCGGCGGCGGCAGTGGCTGCGGCGGCGGTGGCGGTGGTGGCGGAGGCATTGTCCCGATATTTCCCGTTCCTTCCCCGCCGAGCCCGTGCAACAGGCCGACCCCGACGCCGAGCCCCGGCAGTGGGGGGAGGTGCCCGCGCGACACGCTGAAACTGGGCGTCTGCGCCAATGTGCTGAACGGGCTGATCAACGCGACGGTGGCGGCGCCGCCGAGAGAGCCCTGCTGCCCTCTCATCGACGGCCTGGCGGACCTGGAGGTGGCGGTGTGCCTCTGCACCGCCATCAGGGCCAACATCCTGGGCATCCACCTCAACATCCCCATCGACCTCAGCCTCATCGTCAACTTCTGCGGCAGGAGCCTTCCCAGGGGCTTCCAGTGCAATTAATTTGATCAGTATCGTAATTAAACTGCATGCATGTTAATCGAATTTAATTTCCAGCATCTACAAGCATTTAATAATTAATCTTGTCGTCCGTCCTGTCTTAGTTGATCGTGTATTCGTGTTGTATTGTTGCTTAAATTTGGCGTTTGGCATCATTGTTTTAATTTCCAAGCTTTCGTTTCGTTTGTAGAATCTATTAATTAATGCATGAAATCTATTAATTTGGCGTTTGGCATCATTGACCCGTGGTTTGCTCAAATATGAAGTTTCATTTAATTTTTTCATTATCGATTGTATATATATTTTGATGTGGACATGCATAATTGTTTTATATCACAAGTAGTAACATCATTTGAAAAAAAGCTTCTATGTACATACATATATATACTCCCAAAATATTATTGATTGCACTGTAAATTATAACTTTTTCATTAAAATATATTTTACTTGAGCTATTTAAAAGCTCGACCACAATGTTCATAGCTTAGCTAATTCATAAATAAGTTAAAATATTTAGAAAAATGGGCCGTTTTAGGTATAAGGGAATCAAAATATGTTTTATTTATTTTAAAAACTCGAAGAGTTAAAATCATTAATTTTAAAAATGCAAATTGATTGCACTTGAGAATTGGCATAAAATAAGTGTAAATTATATGAAAAATTTGATCATTGTTAACATAATTTACACATCTTAAATTGCAAAAATGATTTATAATCAAAATATATTGTTCCTTCAAAATTAAGAGTAGTTTTGCCCATTATGAACTTTAAACATAAAATATAGTGATAAATTAATATTGAAAAGAATTTATTTTAATTTGATAAAAAAATCCACTTGCAAATTATTCTATAATATATCTACTGGTATTTGTGAATGCTAAAAATACAAGTTGATTTGTGAGCTAGCGTCTTCAAAATTAAAACTTTTTAATGTTAATACCTTCTACAATCCAAAAGATTTAATTATTTTGTTGAAAAATCCAATCATAGGTTATTCCTTTAATCTGTAAGTTGATTTGCAAATCATTTTGAGTCTTTAAAATTAAAGATCTCGATTAGTATGAGTTTCTCAAGGCCTTGACAAGAATATTAACATATATATTATCAAAAAAGCTTACGTTAATAAAAATTTGACCATAAGATAGTTTGTAAAAAAGAAGTGACAATGTCCTAATTGCATCATTTAAGGATATATGTATTATAGAATATATATATATATATATATATATATATATATATATATATATATATATATATATATATATTTGAATAAGTTATCCACCAGTTGGGTATCATTTAATTCAAATTTAGTTTGTTTCCATGCACGTAGACGAGTCTTTTGAGAGGGGTGGAATATAGTGGAGGGAGGCCTGAACGTTTGCCTGCCCGTGACGGCAGTGCTGGCTGGCAGCACTGTCAAGTCCGTGACCTTTAACTTGTTTTATATGTTTTTTTAATTTCTTTCATCGTCCCATCGATCCATTTAAATTAATTAAATGAAAACTAGATTAAATAATTAATTAGTACTACAGATCGATCGGCAAAACCTTATTGAAGTACTTGTTAGCTAGATCATACGACGATTCCTCTGTCTACTACCTGACAAACCAATTTCTTAATTTAGTATATATTGACGATATATATATATCAAAGATATCTTCTATCATCAATTAAATTATACTTTTTAAAACGCACACAAATATCTTGTCCTACAGTGGAACGTTTGGCTTCTTACGATAAAACATAAAGTATTCTCTTAATTATATATAGTTGGAATATTTATATAGAATATTATATAGTAAATCATTTTTTTTTTATTTTGAAAGAAGATGAACTTTTTATCTTTTCATTTTCTGATTCTTTTTTAATTAATTCTTTCCTTTGTTTTTTTTTCTATTTTTATTTGAGAGCTAAAATATTATGACGTGCACGCTTAATCATCTTTTATTTTTTCTTTTGTGGATGAAGTTGTATATATATGTGCTAAATTATTTGAATAATTGATATTATTATTTTCTTGTAATAAATTTTATGGTATCGCGCGTTGAGTCATGCTTGGTGTTAAAAAGGGCTCTCATGATCAATTGATATAAATGAGAGATCTATAGACAAATTAAAGTGGACTTGTTGCAAAAAGAAGATCTATTGGAGATCAAAAATCTAATTTAATTTGTTTGCGTTTGTGATGCTCTCATTGTAATGAAGTAATGAACTTGTCGAGAAAGGTGTTGAGACTTCCATAAGAAACTTGCAAATGCAAAACAAATTGAAACAAAGTCAATCTAAAGTTTTCCAAATAATTGTAGAGAAGAAGTCTGACGAATCAACCAACTCAAGTAGGGACGGAATTAGGATATTAATTCAGTATAGGCGAAAATCTTAAAGTTATCTAATATCATAGATAATTTATAAGATTCATGCTTGATGCAGAGATAATGGATGACGTGGTTCTTTTTTGGATGGAGGTCAAGAGTCAAACGAAAGTCCCGCCTATGGCTGACTTGGCAGGGCTAGTCAAATAGACTAGTGTTAATCTTTGTCTTTTGTGGATTCATGAACAAGCTGTGAATACTTCTAAGACACATGACAATATAAGAATAAAAAAATAGTCATGAAGTTGTTAGATCTGATGTCTTTGAATCCCCTTTTTTCTGCACATAATGTCAAAAAGAAACAAAAATAATGGATATCCGTCAGATATGATCTCCTTATACACTTACATAATAGTACAGCTCTAGCAAACAAAAGAGAACTCTTCCTCTTCTTCCCGAGGGGGGCTCTTCTTCTTCTTCTTCTCCGCTGGCTGGTTCGACTTTCAAGACTCTTCTTCTTTTTCTTCTTCTAGATTTTCATTTTTTTTTCTTCTACAGAATACTAACTTGAGCGTCGGAGTGACATACCGGGACTCGCCGGCACCATTCTCATCTTCTGTTGAAGTGCATTTTAGGTCCTCATCATCCTCTAGCTCGAGCTCCCCCAAGGAAGTCGCACACATCGGATCGTTTGTTGACTGGTGGCTTGACTGTCCACGACATCTAGCCGGAACAAATTGGTATCGTCTGTTAGAAAACTGTGCGAAGACATCGTGATGGTGAACACCAGAAGAACTACTAACAAC
Organism: Curcuma longa; assembly: GCF_044706935.1. NCBI lineage: Eukaryota > Viridiplantae > Streptophyta > Magnoliopsida > Zingiberales > Zingiberaceae > Curcuma > Curcuma longa. Next base: position 59,829 of record NW_027431529.1, read on the forward strand.
CACGATTCCATCGGCGAAGAAGACCAACAGAACTAGAAACAAGAGTCTTTAGCGAACCGTCGATGAATCTTACTACCTGGCTAACTTCCAATGATAGGAACTCAAAAAGCTTTGGAATACCATCTACTTGAGCTTTCATTGCATTCAGCCCTAATTTTACTATTTTATGTCTCTCTCCTACTTATTTCGTCACTCATTTTATGAATGTTCTTTTACAAGGAAACAAGATCTACACCGCCCTCTTAGCCCCTCGCTAACATCTTCGTCTTACGACAGGCTTGGATTCCTAGCTCCGGACTAGCAACTTTGCCTCCCAATAGGCCCGACTCTCTCAGCCCTCTTAGCCCCTAGCTAATGGCTTCGCCTTACGACAGGCTTGGATTCCTAGCTTCGTGCTAGCGACTCTGCCTTCCAATAGGGCTGACTCTCTCAGCCCTCTTAGTCCCATGCTAACGGCTCCACCTTACGACAGGCTTGGATTCCTAGCTCCGTGCTAGTGACTTTGCTCTCAGCCCTCTTAACCCCTCGCTAACGGTTCCGCCTTACGACAGACTTGGATTCCTAGCTCCGTGCTAGTGACTCTGCTCTCAGCCCTCTTAGTCCCTCGCTAACAGCTCCGCCTTACGACATGCTTGGATTTCTAGCTCCGGACTAGTGACTCTGCCTCCCAATAGGCTCGACTCTCTCAGCCCTCTTAGCCCCTCGCTAACGGCTCCGTCTTACGACAGACTTGGATTTCTAGCTCCGTGCTAGTGACTCTGCTCTCAGCTCTCTTAGCCCCTCACTAACGGCTCCGCCTTACGACAGACTTGGATTCCTAGCTCCGTGCTAGCGACTCTGCTCTCAGCCCTCTTAGCCCCTCACTAATGGCTCCGCCTTACAATAGACTTGGATTCCTAGCTCCGTGCTAGTGACTCTGCTCTCAGCCCTCTTAGCCCCTCGCTAACGACTTCGCCTTACGACAGGCTTGGATTCCTAGCTCCATGCTAGCGACTCTGCCTCCCGACAAACCCGACACTCTCAGCCCTCTTAGCCTCTCGCCTCCACTCGTCGAGGGCTTAGCATTTTGATTTATAGCCTCGAGCTGACACATCTGATTGACTTAGTACCTTAGTAACTTAGTAACTCAGTGGTTCAGTAATTCAGCATTTCAACAGAACAGTAGCTCAGCAACTCGGTAGCTTAACAACTCAACAGTTCAATAGCTTAGCAGTTCAACAATTCAGTATCTCGGCCACCTCGTCTTGGCCATCTCATCTTGGCCATCTCGTCTCGGCCACCTCGTCTCGGCCATCTCCTCTTGGCCACTTTGCACACTCGACCACTTTATCTCGGCCATCTCGTCTCGGCCACCTCGTCTCGACCACCTCATCTCGGCCACCTCGTCTCGGTCATCTCCTCTTGACCACATCGTCTCGGCCATCTTGTCTCGGCCACCTTGTCTCAACCTTCTCCTCTCGACCACTCTATACACTCGGCCATCTCATCTCGGCCATCTCCTCTCGGTCATCTCGTCTCGGCCACCTCGTCTCACCCATCTCGTTTTGGCCACCTCGTCTCGGCCACCTCGTCTCGGCCATCTCCTCTCAACCACTCTACACACTCGACCATCTCGTCTCGGCCACTTTGTCTTGACCATCTCGTCTCGGCCACCTCATCTCGACCATCTCGTCTCGGCCATCTCCTCTCAACCACTCTACACACTCGACCATCTCGTCTCGGCCACTTTGTCTCGACCATCTCGTCTCGGCCACCTCATCTCGGCCATCTCATCTCGGTCATTTCGTATCGACCACCTCGTCTCGGCCATCTCCTCTTGGCCACTCTACACACTCTGCCATCTTGTCTCAGCCATCTCATCTCAGCAATCTCATCTCGGGTATCTTGTCTCGGCCATCTCGTCTCGGTCATTTCGTCTCAGCTACCTCATCTCGGCCATCTCTTCTCGACCCCCTCATCTCGGCCATCTTGTCTCAGCCACCTTGTCTCGACCATCTCCTCTCGGTCACTCTGCACACTCGGCCATCTCGTCTTGGCTATCTCCTCTCGGTCATCTCGTCTTGGCCACCTCGTCTCAGCCATCTCATTTCGGCCACTTCGTCTCGGCTATCTCCTCTCGGCCACTCTACACACTCGACCATCTCGTCTGGACCACGTCTCAGCCATGTCGTCTCGACCACCTCGTCTCGACCACCTCGTCTCGCCCATCTTGTCTCGGTCACCTCATCTCGGCCATTTCATCTCGGCCACCTCATCTCGGCCACTCTGCACACTCGACCATCTTGTCTCGGCCACCTCATCTCAGCAATCTCATCTCGGCTATCTCGTCTCGGCCATCTTGTCTCATCCACCTCATCTCGACCACCTCATCTCGGCTATCTCATCTCGGCCATCTCATCTTGGCCACCTCGGCTCGGCCATCTCCTCTCGGCCACTCTGCACACTTGGTCGTCTCGTCTCGGCTACCTCGTCTCGGTCATTTTGTCTCGGCCACCTCGTCTCGGCCATTTCGTCTCGGCCACCTCGTCTCGCCCATCTCGGCCATTTCATCTTGACCACCTCGTCTCGGCCACCTCGTCTTGCCCATCTCGACCATTTCATTTCGGCCACCTCATCTAAGCCATCTCGTCTCGGCCATCTCGTCTCGGCCATCTCATCTCGGCCATCTCCTCTCGACCACTTTGTCAGCTCGACCACTCTGCCACTCGGCAGCTGGGCCACTCGACCACTCAGCCACTCATCCAAGTCGCTCAACCACTCATCCAAGTCTCTCTACTACTCATCCAAGTCTCTCAGCCACTCATCCAAGTCTCTCGGCCATCTCGGTCATCTCATCTCGAGACCTTATCTCGACCATCTCGGTCATCTCATCTTGACACCTCGTCTCGATCATCTCGGCATCTCATCTCGATCATCTCGGCACCTCGTCTCGACACCTCATTGATCTTGACCATCTTTATATCTTGTCTCGGCATCTCATCTCGGTCCCTCATCTCAGCATCTCAGCCATCTCAGCAGTTTGGCATCTCAGCACCAATATAGTGAGTGAGACGGTTGGATCATTAAACATAGTTCAGTCAGTCGGACTACGCCTCCTTCGACTAGACTTGGAGGATAGGCTTGTGATGCAGGGGCAATGGATGACGTGGTTCCTTTCCGGATGGAGGTCAAGAGTCAAACGAAAGTCCCACCTATGGCTGGCTTGGCAAGGTTAGTTAAATGGACTAGTATCAATCTTTGCCTTTTATGGATTCATGAACAAGCTGCGAATACTCCTAAGACACATGACAACATAAGAATAAAAGAGCAGTTATGAAGTTGTCAGATCTGATGTCTTTAAATCCCTTTTTTTCTGCATATAATGCCAAAATGAAACAAAAGGAATGAACATCCGTCAGATATGATCTTCTCATACACTTACATAAAGGTACTGCTTTAACAAACAAAAGAGAACTCTTCCTCTTCTTCTTGGGGGGGGGGGGGGGCTCTTTTTCTTCTTCTTCTCTGTTGGTTGGTTTGACTTTCAAAACTCTTCTTCTTCTTCTAGATTTTTATTTTATTTTTCTTCCATGGAATACTAACTTGAGCATTGAAGTGGCCTACCGAGACTCCCCGATACCATTCTCATCTTTTAATTTGTTGAAGTGCATTTCAGGTTCTCATCATCCTCTAGCTCGAGTTCCGTCAGGAAGTTGCATACGTCAGATCATTTGTTGACTGATGATTTGATCGTCTATGGCATTCAGCTGGAACAATGCTTATTACTTAATTATATAATATTAGGTGTAAGTAGTTGAATTTGAAGGGGGAAAAAATTCAATCACAAGCATATATAGTTGTATAATTATCAGAAGCTTTAGAAAGCTAGAGTTTTTAGTTTAGTGGCAAATAAAATTTTGTAGTAGCGTATCAATGTAAACAAGAACAAAAAGAAACAAAAAGAAAAAAAAACTACAATCTCGCAATTGGATTATATAGTCTCGTAATTGTGCTAATTAATGCAGTTCGATCGAGTCGATTATTCCGTGTCTTGTTAATAACTACTTATATAGCTTCCTTATATATTCAGCTAGCCGTGTCATGAATTATTATTCACACTCTGAATTGACATTGTTATTGGTATGTCTCTCGTTCAATTGAATTGACGTACGTAATATATCGTCTACTTCGTTTAATTATGTGGAATCCAATTTAATTATAAATTGAAACTCAACCGTCTAATTCTAATTTACTCATATATATTCAGAACGTCCAATCATATATAAAAAAATTGTTATTAGAAAATGAAAAATATTTGGTACAGTAACAACGAGAGAGAGTGGGTTAACTAGCTAATTTCTAATTGGTAATTAAGGACCTTATAATTATTTTTTAAACAATAAAAATAAAAATAATAATAATGAAGGTATTGGTCAGCAGCTAGCTATCCGAGTGCGCGCCTATCCAACTTGAACTACGAGGAAGGCAGGAAGCGGTTCTGATCCGGTTGACTGAGAGTCAACGATGGATAAATTTGGTCAAAAATATCTCCCGTCGAGCACGTGATGGGAAAAGACGATCGACTCGCTCGGCTTCTCAAAAGCCACTCACTTTGTCACGTAAAGGAAAACATTTTTTTAAAAAATTTAATTTAATTTTGTGGCCCAGCGTCGGCAACTGCCCACGTTGGACGCACGTTGGCTCTACCCGTGAACTCAAGGATGATAATTCGAGAAATTATTAAATCAATAAAATATAAACAATTCAACACTGCAATGAGTAATTTGGTCATCAAGGTACTGCTCTTGGTTTATAAAAATAATGTTGAAGTTGGTATATAAACATATATAAACTCTTTGAGATATTTGATTTTCGTGCATCAGATCATAGGATAATTCAGGACAGGTAATCCATCTCTGTTTGTTTTACATCTATATATCATGTAATGAGATCTCTCAGGTAAAAATAGCATATGGAACTCTCTTCTATTGTTAGAAAAGATTCTTTCCTTTTGTCAAAATCTTTTGTTCTATATTTTGTGCTTTATCACTACAAAAGTATTACACCCTAGCAGGGGCGGAGCCAGGATTCTACTGAAGGGTGAGCCAATTTTTTTTTAACAAATTGATAAAAAAAATAATAAATATATTTAAATTATAATAAAAAATAAATAATTATCTAAGAAATGCTTAAAGATCAACTCTTCGTGTCTTCAAATTCTTGAAGTCTTGAATTACATCATCATAATCATATTTTTATGCAATTCCACCTTCTATGTATACAAGCAAACTATTGCTAAGAAATCCATCTTCCATCTTACTGCGTAATCTTGTCTTAATAATCTTCAAAGCAGAAAATGCTCGCTCAGCACTAGCTGTGGAAACTGGAAGAGTAACAAGTAGACGAAGCAATCTGTCAACCAAGTTATAAGCAGTATGTCTACTAGTTTCAACCAAACATCGACACAACTCTGTAATTGTCCCAATCTTTCTCAACTCAGCATCTTGAGAAATATCCAAAACAAAATGATTCAACTGATTCTCTAGCACATACCTATCTTGTAGGCTGAAATCCTCTGGATAGTATTTTTCCACCATTTTGCATATCTCTCCAGCATTAAAGGATCTAAACTCATTTCTTGGAACTAAAGTAGTCATAATAGATAAAAGATCCATTACCTTCTCATTGAACTTGTAATTCAATTCCTGTAACTGAGTATCTATTGTAACCAAGAAAACTTCAATTCGAAAGAATCGTTCATTAGTAAAATAATCAGGCTGCCGACGTGCACGTCCACCACGTAGAATATAAGTTTGTTCCATATCTGGAACATCAATGTCATGCTCTTCACAGAACTCTTTAACTTTCATGAAAAAACAGTTCCATCCATCTTCCCTCATATTTTGGAGAAGTTGCTTTGTAGATGCTACTATACGAATAACATTTACTATATCCTGTGTCTTCGTTTGTAATGCTTGACAAAGCATATCTGTAATTCCCAATACTTCCTTCATCAAGCACAAGATAAACACAAACTCAAAAGACACAAGATAACCAAAAGCAGTATCTCCATCAGCACGAATTGAACCAGATGATCCATCAGCAGCAATATTTTGAAGAACAGAACTTACTGCATTAAACATATTCATAAGGCTAGAAATAGAATTTAGGTGAGAACCCCACCTAGTGTCACCTGGTCGTTGGAGTGAACCAACCTGATTTGCTCCTTGACCTGTTTCAAGTTCACCAATAGCTAATAAGTGAGCTAGCTCAATTACTTGAGAGTCTCGGAGTTCATCATGACGTTTTGCAGATGAGTCCACAGTGTTCACAATGAACAAAAGTTTCTGAAAAAACTGACACACTGGAACCACATCATTTGAAGCAGCAACTAGAGCAAGCTGTAAACGGTGAGCATAACAATGCACATAATAAGCATAAGGACATTCTCTGAGAAAAAGAGCTTGCAATCCATTCAATTCTCCCTTCATATTACTGCTCCCATCATATCCTTGACCTCGAAGATTCTTAATATCCAAAGAATGATTGCGTAGAACAGAACATAATTCATCCTTCAACGTTATAGCTTTAGTGTTTTTGACATGTATTACATCAAAAAACCTTTCCTGCAAAACTCCAGCTCCATCAACAAATCTAAGCACTAAAGTCATTTGCTCTCTTTTTGCAACATCACAAGTTTCATCAACAATGATAGAGAACTTAGAGTCTCCAATTTCATCTCGGATATGCTTACGTACTGCAACAGCATAAATACTCAAAATTTCTTTTTGAATATCAGATGAAGTGTATTTAGAATTACCTGGAGCATTTTCCATGACAACCTTTTCAACTTCAGGATTGAATTCAGCCAAAAGTTTCACTAACTGCAGAAAATTCCCCCGATTCCTTGATTGAATTGACTCATTATGACCTCGAAAAGCACAACCTTGAAAAGTAAGCCATCTGACAGCAGCAACTGAAACTTTTAACCTTAAGCGATTCTTTTCTCTTTCTTCATTGGTGTGCACATTGATGATGTTTTCCACATGCCCAGATTGGTTCAACAAATCCTGACAAGATCTCAAAGCATTGTTATGATCAGAACAAGGACTAGAGCCAACATGAGTTAGAAATGCACATTTCTTTCCATTACGCACTCTTTTCCAATCAGAATAACCTTGTACAGTGAAGACATCAAATCCTGATCTCTTATTCAAATTGCTACTAAAAAGAAAGCAAACAAAGCAATAGGCACAATCTTTGTTCACAGAATATTCCAACCAAGATGGATATTGCTTAAACCATGAATATTGAAACCTGCGTTTATGCCCTGGTGGACCAGATGGTTTATACTCATACAATTGTGGTTGCATAGGACCTAATTTCAAGTAAGCCCTGCGAACTTCATCCCTTTGATTTATTGGATATTCCCAAATTTGTGGTCTTAGTCCAGGATCTCTTTCTAGAAATT